>NC_056748.1:878703704-879003704 GCF_019279795.1 Protopterus annectens | reverse complement strand
CGGCCTGGCCAAAGATTTTGACACAATTTCCCACTCAGGCTTAGTAGAAAATTTAAATAAATTGGGAATAAACCCCTTTGTCACCCACTGGATTGCCAGCTGGCTCACAGATGGGGCATGGATAATCAACACAAGGGAATGTTACCATAAAGAGAACAGTCAAACGTGAAGTCCCCTATGGTTCTGTGCTGGGACCTGTCCTGTTTGGCATCTACTTTTCTGAAGTTAAACCCAATACCAAAGGGCTCTAGCTCACTAAGTTTTCAGGTGACTGCAGGGTGGAAGCCGTCATGCATTCCCCAAATGACTTAGCCATCCTGCAGGAAGGTTTGTCTCAAATAACTGGTGTCAAAGTCATTATCTGAAACTAAATACCAGAAAAAGCATTATTGTATCCTTTGGAAAGTTATCTACCCCAGGAAACTACCACATTGACAATACTCCCCTAAGAATTGACCCATTTGTTTGGGATTTGAGAAGACAATGATCTAACTTTTGCACAACATGTGTCTGTTGTAAGAAAGTCCTTCTTTATTGCACAGATTATAAACAAAGGGATTGTCTATAGGTGTTGGGATGTCATTGTCCCCCTTTACTCAGTCCTCATTATGCTAGTCATTGAATATAATGCCCCCTTTGCCATGTATCAGTCCAGATGCTTGTAACAACTGGAACACCCACAGAGATACCTCACTAAAAGGATACAAGGCCTAAACAACATGTTGCACATGGACCAGTTCATAGCTCTGTCTCTTCACTCGATATTCTAGAGACTGCTAAGAGGTGAACTGTGTCTGTCATACAAGGGATCATCTGACCCATTACTGATGGATTTATTGCACCTCATCAAGTCAAATGACATCAAAAGTTCATCTTCTGGGGATCTTAGCCTCTTCTGCAACATCAGCAGAATATTTTAAGAAACAACATAAGGGGTGGAGACTTAAAAAATGTACTTTTAAATAGAGAATTAAAATGGCAACTGAGTTTAAAGGCAAATATATTCCCTGGATTGAATGAATATATCTCAGTTAAACCAGTATTAATTTCAAAAGCATTTCTAGTTTGACATCCGGCCAAATGACTGCATACTTAGTTTGTATCCTATATTTTTATTATCATATTACTTACACTTTAGGATGTATACTATCTGGTAATTATTTTAGCTTAATTTATTGGTTAATGTATAAACATCAGAAAAAACAGTATCTTATTTATGTTTTAATATATATTTTTTAGACCGTTGTAGTATGGTCTGTACAGGTATAGGCACTATAAACATTACATGTTTAATGTAGTTGAGACACAGTCTTTTTGCAGTTTATTACAGGATGGAAGAACAGTGCTTTGCAGCATTTCCATTTTAAATTTTAATTGATGGTAAATTAGTTAACTATAAAATGATTGAAACACATGTAGGGGGGTATCTGAGGAAGTCTTGTGTCCAGGACGAAAGCTCTTGTTCGGTTTGCTCCTGTGGTTAATAAAGAAGATTATTGTTTTTTATTCGGTGGTACCTGGACTCTCTTTACTATTTTTGGACGAACATCAGCAGAATAGTTTGGAGGGAAAAGTATATTTTGCAGAGGATATTGCTGCTGTGGAACAGACTTCCATTCCATAAAAAACAAAGGTCATCCTTGTCCATTTTCAAGTACAGCATAGATCTATGGATGGGAAACAGAACTTGTACACCAGGACTGCCCCCTCTGCTACTAATGGACAGAGGCAGCTCCTAAATGCTTTATCCCTTGCATGGGTCCCCTCAAATTATTTATGGTATCTTTTCTTCTCTTTCGGCTGTTCCCATTAGGGGTCGCCACAGCAGATCATCTGTTTCCCTTTCTTCTTGTCTGCTGCATATTGCTCTGTCACACCAACCACCTGCATGTCCTCGTTCACCATGCCCATAAACCTTATCTTAGGCCTTCCTCTTTTCCTGTTATCTGGCAGCTCCATCTTTAGCATCCTTTTCCAAATATACCCATCATCCCTCCTCAGCACGTCCAAACCATCTCAGTCTCGCCTCTCCGACTTTGTCTCCAAACCGTCCAACCTGAGCTGATCTTCTAATATACTGATTCCTAATCCTGTCCATCCTTGTCACACCCAGTGCAAATCTTAACATCTTTAAACTCTGCCACTTCCAGCTCTGACTCCTGCCTTTTTGTCAATGCCACCATCTCCAACCCATACAACATCCTTCCCTTTCACTCTTACTGGTACCCGTATGTCACAAATCACTCCTGACTCTCTTCTCCACCCATTCCACCCTCCCTGTACTCTCTTCTTCACCTCTCTTCCACATTCACCATTACTCTGAACTGTTGATCCCAAGTACTTAAACTCATCCACCTTCGCCAGTTCTACTCCCTGCATCCTCACCATTCCTCTATCCTCCCTCTCATTTACACACACACATATTCTGTCTTAGTCCTGCTGACTTTCATTCCTCTTGTCTCTAGAGCATATCTCCACCTCTCCAGGGTCTCCGCAACCTGGTCCCTACACTCACTACAGATCACAATGTCATCTGCAAACATCATAGTCCATGGGGCCTCCTGTCTGATCTCGTCTGTCAACCTGTCCATCACCATTGCAAATAAGAAAGGGCTCAGAGCTGATCCTTGATGTAATCCCACCTCCACCTTAAATGGATCTGTCAGTCCCACTGCAGATTTCACCACTGTCACACTACCCTCGTACATATCCTGTACCACTCTTACATACTTCTCTGCCACTCCCGACTTCCTCATACAATACCACAACTCCTCTTTAGGCACCCTGTCATATGCTTTCTCTAAGTCCACAAAGACACAATGCAACTCATTCTGACTTTCCCTATATTTCTCCATCAACAGTCTCAAACATCGCATCTGTAGTGCTCTTTCCTGGCATGAAACCATACTGCTGATCGCTAATCATCACCTCCCTTTTTAACCTAGCTTCCACTACTCTTTCCCATAACTTCAAGCTGTGACTGAATAGTTTTATCCCTCTGTAGTTACTATAACTCTGCACATCACCCTTATTCTTAAAAATAGGTACCAAAACACTTTTTCTCCACTCCTCAGGCATCCTCTGACTTTCCAAGATTACAGTAAACAATCTGGTTAAGAACTCCACTGCCATTTCTCCTAAGCACCTCCATGCTTCCACTGGTATGTCATCTGGACCAATAGCCTTTCCATTCTTCATCCTCTTCATAGCTGTCCGTACTTCCTCTTTGCTAATCTGTTTCACGTCCTGATTCACTATCCCCACATCATCCAACCTTCTCTCTCTCTCATTCTATTCATTCATCAGTACTCTTTCCATCTGCTCAACACACTCGCCTCGCTTGTGAGAATGTTTCCCTCACTATCCTTTATCACCCTTACCTGCTGCACATCTTTCCCAGCTCAGTCCCTCTGTCTAGCCAATTGGTGCAGGTCCTTTTCTCCCTCTTTAGTGTCCAACCTTTCATACAACTCTCCATATGCCTTATCCTTAGCCTTTGCCACCTCTCTCTTTGCCATGCTCCTCATCTCCTGTCTACTTTCTTCATCTCTCTCTAACAATCCCACTTCTTCTTCGCCAGCCTCTTCCTCTGTACTTCCTCATTCCACCACCAGGTCTCCTTGTCGTCCTTTCTCTGTCCCAGTTATTCTTGTTAGGGGTAATATATAATTATCGGCCATGGTGTAAGTAAAACCAATCTATAACCAAGTTGGATAGGTTATTTTGAGCACAAAAAAGGAAGTTGGCTAGACTTAAAATGTCCTGCAAGGGCTGCTAACTTAGTACTTACCTATGAATCTGTGAGTAATGAGTTCTGCTTATTGAAAGAATCTTTGTAGGTAGTTTTCTTTCAGTAACCATTTGAACCGTTTGGATTCACTAGAATGAAACATGGAGACTGAATGGCCGAAAGAATGGACTTGCATATGCCAAGTCCAAGATACTGTTTCTCAGAATATTCCATTTTCTCCAAGGTATGGCTATCTTGATGTTAGTAAATAGAAGTTTGAAGGGTATGGAAGGTACATTGAGGGCTTCGACCCCACCTGCAAAAGTAGTTTAAAGGAGAAGAGTAATTTTCGAGATTCGCTCCTCACCTGTGGTTTTTTTTTTTGCTTGTTTTGAGTGTGTCAGCACTTTGCATTTCAAGTGCCAACATTTCAAAAGGGAGTCTTTTGTTCCCTTTACTGGTCTTAACGGGAGTGGGGGAAGATTTCTGCTATCGTGTGGAACCTTTAGGTGTTATTGTAGGAAGCAAGCTGAAATATTCTGGAACATGGTATTGTGGGGGCTTCTGCCATTGTTTGCTCTTGGAAATCTGATAACCTATATTACAATGAGCAGAATTTATTGCATTTGCTCAGTAAAAAAAAATTCTTCTTTCCCAAGTGCCATTTTGGTTACTGAAGGTGCTTTCACATGTTATTTTTGCAAAAAGTTGAAGTAAATTACTTAAGACAGTAGCCCTTTCAGTTGGTTGTTCAAATATATATGTCATTGCCAGTTCTTCTGTGGTGTGGGGGGTGTACACCTCACCCCAAATGGGCTAGCTGCTCTGGGTCACAATCTGGATAGTCAAGCATGGTGGTGTGGTGGTGTCACCCCTGATACCCCAGAAAACTGTCCTTAGATTTTGCTGATGCTGGTGTTGTAACTCTTCCCTTCCTTTCATTGGCTACTAGTGATGAATATAAAATACAAGTTTAGTCTCTATTTTTAATTGAAATAGAGTTGCTGAATGTCAAGCAACACCAAGCCTGCCTTGTAGCTTTTGCATAAACACATTTGATGACGTTTATTGCCTGAGAACCCCCACTGCCTCGAACAGAGTGACACGGGAAGTGATCACTGCTTCTCACAACTGGAGCAACCTAGAAGTGAGAGCTGTAAAGTAATTGGATATAGGGGAATTGTCTTCATTCTTTAGTTTTCATGTGCTGGCGTTGAATGAACCTCAGTTACATGAGCACAGAATACATGTGCTTACATTGCATGTGTATTTGAGTAAGTAATGTGCTGCAGTTACAGGCAAGCAGTTATGTGAGTCTGGTTTTGTGGTATTGCAGTGAAACGTCTTCAGCTACCTTATATGCCTGAAATGAACCCTCTTTCTCAGACTAGTTTAGACACACATCCTGAAGAATAAGACCACTGCTAGAGGACTTGTTAGCATGTGCAGTAATGTATGACCAGTTATACATGTAACATTGGTACCATGCTTAAAGTTGACCCCACCTTAATGTAAGCCTAACCCATTTCATGTAGCTCCATCCATTCAGTCACTTCCTGATACATCCCCCTTTTGCTTTGAAGCTGCCAGATGTAAGTCCAAAGAAATCCAGAAGGTAAACTATATGTTGTGGCTGACTTCTCACTGGTGAATCATTCACCCGGTTTCCCTCCCTTAAGGAAAGAAAGAAAGAAAGAAAATGGATATATATGAAATGTACAGCCTTACTTTAAAAACAGTTCTTGTTTACCTTCTCACTAGATCTTTTTTCATGGAATAACTCATTTTTACTTCAATTTTTAAGATTTACCCTGGGAGACCTGTCTGATTCTGAAGGAGATAGTGAACAGTCCAAAGAGTGGGACCCAAGTGGAACAGAAGACCAGCAGAAGGCATTTCTTCATGGAATAGAGCTCATACCTTGGTATATTTTGTCAATAAGACCTGATGTCCAGCAGTTTCTTCTGAATGGGGCCACAGTCATACATTATGACCAGGAGTCTCATATGTCTGCACGCTGCTTTATTCAGCTCCAGCCTGATATTTGCACTCTTACATGGACAAAACCTGGTGCCACCAGTCCCACAAGCATTAAAACAAAGAGTCCAGTTGTTTGCAATTCAGGAGAGTTCAGCCATAACAGACTTCAGTTTTATGGTCCTGCAACATTAAATGGTCTCACAGAAGGCTACTTGGATTTGTTTTTTGTAAAAGCTGTTTTTATGGGGCACGCAGGACTTGATTTACATACTGTCTGCATTCAGAATAAACTGTGTAACATGACAATAGAAGAAAATGGGGTGACACTACTGTATGGTCTTCAGACTACTGATAACAGGTTATTGCACTTTGTGGCACCTGCATATACTGCAAAAATGCTGTTTGATGGTTTGCAGGAATTATCTAGTGCTGTGAGAAAAATGAAAAGGTTCCCTGACCAACGACTGCAGTGGTTACGAAGGCAGTATGTCAGTTTGTATCAGGTAAAGTACCAGTTGAAATTACTTTGAGTCTTAATGGCAAATGTATATACTGTTCTTATTCTGCTGTCTTCATTTCTGTTATTGTTCTCACCAATGCCTACAGAAATTCTGCTGTAAACATTCTAACTTGGTGCAGTAATTCTTTCTGCCTTAATTTTTTGACAGTTAATGCTTATGCATGTTACAACTGGAATCTTTACTGGTGATTGATCAGCTGTATTCCATAGCTGTAACACTATTCTCTAATATTGCCATTGATAAAAATAAAATTTCATATTTTTTATGTTCTTATAATATTCTATGAGGTATAGTTATAATTTTCGACCTTCAGGTGAATAAGGCACATTGTTTCACCACAAGGTGTAGCAGGATCGGATGTACCTGTCAGTTGTCCAAGAATTTTACATTATCTCTGGATTTTTACCTTATATTTTTGGAATGTTCCTCATAAAATTTGTGGTTTTCTGGCAAATCGTTGAGGATTAAAGTCAAAAACTAATTGCAGGCATTTGAATTTCAGATTTTCTAACTTTCAGAAAATGCATTCTTAAAGAAAACTCTTGTTCTAGTACATTTCTGTGTTTATAAAACTTAAAATCTGTCACAGCATTTGGGATTTTGTCCCACCATTATGTTTGACTTTGTCCAAATTTCTTGTGCTGAGGAGTTGAGAAGTTTCATCTGACAAAGCTTTCCATGTCATGTGTTATTTTTCAGTTATAAAGTATTGTTGGGAAGTTCCTGCAAAACGACTAGGTAGAACATACCTCACAATGTTAGCAGCTCCTGCAGTAACACCTCAGCTGAGAAAGTACATTTTACATCAACACATTGTATAATGTCAGTGAGGCACGTCAAGGCAGGCGCTGCTGCTAAATGCGTCTACTTCTTGGTAGCCACTTGCTTAGCTGGGCTTTCACTCCCTGTAGATAGTGCTTCAAATATTTACTCTGGTTGTTTTTTTGCCATGTTTAGATGAGAAATCCAACAAATAACTTGATTAAACCAAAAATTAATTATGTTTCTTGCTTGCTGTGAGTTCCATTTTGTGATCTAGTTGCTAAGCTCAGTACACAAGCGATTACCTTTTGATTCGTAAGGCAGGCAGCACCCTTGTTTTATATAGAGCTAGCTGGGTAAAGTTAGTGTTCAGAGAATCACTGTGACAACTTGAAATTATTTAACGGAAGCCCCATCTTCAGCAGAATGAAAAGGGTAAGGAAATAAGATTTCTGTAACATAGTTCTGGCACATTATAATGGAAGTAATTCTGTAATTTGGTAATTAGCTTTGTGAAAATTAGAACTGGCAGCGTTGATTAAATTCCATGCAGTTTGAAGGAGATCGCTGTCATGAGGTAAACTCCCTTTCCCTGAGGTGCAGTGACCTTAAAGTTAATTATAATATGTAGAGTCTGCAAGAGTCACAGTCATCTGCATACAGGATGGGGCTGTGAATCCACTTTGCAAAAACAAAGAATAATTTTCATCTTTCTATGGAATGCACATTTGTCCATTTTAGTTTAAACAAAATGGACTTCATTTGAAAAGGCTTCAGAATGCTGACCCAGAAGTTTTTATAATATGCTGTCTGGACTTATCGTTCAGGTATGTTTGCATGCTACTTAAGATAGAAACTTAGTTTGTGGACAGCTCATGGAAAATAGTCATCAGCCCTCCCTTTCAGACCTCCATCAGGGCTAAAACCTTCCACACTGGCCTTTTTCCATGGCCAGGAGCCCTTTCACCCTGACCTCAGTAGTGTAGGGCCCCATCACAGCTGTAGTCATTTGCTCATTTAAAAAAAAAAGTGATCTTAAAATTCTGTTGTGTCTGAACAGCACATTATAAAACATGTTAAACAACTCCATGCTGCCCTTGTAATCTAGTTTTTATCCCAGCCAAGAACAGGGCCTATTCTCTTTGTAGTCAAGTGATTTTACTACGACTAATTGCCAGTTTTTATCCCAGCCCAGAATAAAAATTCCTGTTAGTACTGTAGCCCCACTCTTCAGTCTTGCTGTTCACGCTTTGATTCACCAGTGCACATTTTTTGAGTGGTCAGCTCACGAGTCAGTACTTTGTAGTTTACACTTTCACTGGCGACTAGTTTAATGACTGGAGTTACATCCGTAAAGCTATTCTGATGAACAAACTTTTTCAGATGATATAACAATGTCATTTGCTCTTGATTAATGTGCAAAAGCAACCTTTAAAGCAGGAGACGTGCAACACCAGGAAAACATCAGTTTGGGACAAGAATGTGATAGAACTTGAGCAAGGGGGAGTGTATAAATATTTGAGAACTGATGAAGGATCAACAATAAAACATGAACAAATGCAAATAAAACTTAGTAAGGGATACTTTAGAAGACTTAAATTAATCCTGAAAACAGCGTTGACATCTAGAAAGAAAATCCAAGCTATAAACCAGTTTGCTCTTCCTGTCCTAACTTACAGTTCTCGAGTGATTGACTGGCACCAAAACATGTTGGATGTATTAGAGAGGAAAACAAAAAGAATGCTTCATGCTCACCAAATAATTTATAAAAATCAATGCATGCCAAGATTATATACTCTAGATTCCGAAGGAGGGATGGGCCTCCTTGAAATTGATTACACGTATAGATCTGCAGTCGTGGGACTACGCACACATCTGCTGACCTGATAAGGCCCAAACGTAGTGAAAGTTGTGAAACATGAGAAGAGTAAATCTAAGATGACTTCTCTGCTTAATCTAGCAGAAGCATATTGGTGTCAAGCAGGAATGGAAATAAAAATCAGGCAGCAACTGAATGTGCCAAAAAACAAAAGAAAGAATATAAGCTGAAAGACCAGATAAGAAGGCAAGAAATGTGGAAAATGCATAAAAACAGTTGCAAGTATAGAAAACTTCTGGAAGAACCTTATGTTGATTAGGAACGAACGCAGAAATGGTTAAGGAGAGGCGAATTCAAACCAAGAGATGAAAGGTTAATATTGGCGGCTAGAGATAGTGGGCTACATACATGCTGGTTTACAAAGTCCATTGAGCATGTAGGAGAAACAGACAAATGTAGGTTTTGTAAAACCGAATTGGAAACAGTTGCTGGTTGTGACACACTAATGGTAGAAGGACTATATACTGAAGGGCATAATAGTGTGGCAAGACTGTTGCACTGGGGATTGTGCAAACATTATGGCATCAAAGTGGTTGAATAACACTGGAAATATGAGCCATAGAAAATGATGAACTTTACATCACATGGGATCACCCATTACCGACAGTTCAGAGAATAGATGCTAGAAAACTTTATGTACAGAGAGACACAAAGTCATAAAATATCAGGATCTGCAGGCAGAAATGAGAGCAATGTGGAAGAAAGATACCTAGACAGTTCCAATAGTAGTAGGAGCAATGGGTCTTATAAAAAAGAATCTGCAATCGTATTTAGATATGTTACCAATACATGTAACCCCATAAGAATTGAAGTAGGAGTCATTACTGGGCACATTTTGGGTGCTGCAAAGAGCACTTTTGGCTGGCATCAAAGATTGAAACAATACTAATTTCATGAATTTTAATCATACTTTGACTTAGGAATAGGTTCTATTCCCACCATGATATTACAAACCCAAAAGACTTGGAGAACTTAGATGGACACCATGTGTTCAGAGTGCAGAGATCATGGCTGATGTTTGTTTGTCTTAATGTCATCGAAAAGAGCTATTTGTGAAATTGCTCAAGAGTCTGTAGGGGAGAGAAGATTTTGGTCCACAACTGGTGATTTGTTTGCACAGTTTTACCTGATGGAAGTGCAGGACCTGTAAATTTTTGAGTCCTGCATCCCTGAGAAATAGCATACTGGTTTAATAATTTTAAAGTGAGCTCCCTTATACCTCCTCCCAATGTGGAGGGCTGCTACTTTTATATACTAACTCTTAGTACCTTGGAGTATGAGGAATAGTCCATGGTAATTTAGCCTCAGTATATTTCCAATATTCGCATTTTTGGTGTCACCGTTTCAAGGGTTGCACTCACAGTCCTCCAAATATGAACAGGCCTGTCTTGGTATATGTTAAGTGGATTAGATCCAGTGATTCTTAACACTGTGGAAGTTATATGTGGGGTGATTGTCTTTCAGAAAAATCAGTCCTAACTGACAAATCTGATGCTGCTGCAACCCTACAGTGTAGTTGTGTGCTATGTCTGCAGATGGCTGTCTCACTCACAAAGATGTAAAACAATACTTTGTGAAGTGGTTTGGACAGAGGTATTCCAGAAGTAATGGTCTTCTGAGTACGAACAAGCTCCTGACAACTAGTAGTGACCCACATTAACATGGTCTTAGTCTTGCCTGTAAATTGTTGTCTTTTTGAAAATAGGATTCATAGTCTATTCTAGTCCATACAAATATGATTGTATATGGTGACATTCATTTTATTGGTTTTAGTCTAATCTGAGTTTGTAGCATTGCATCAAAAATTATTTGTTCTACTGCTTTAAGTGCTAGGCAAGTTGTAGTTTAGCAGTTTAAGAGTGGCGGACAGTGTGCTAAGGGAATTTCTTATTTTACCCACTGCTGTGCACTCTTGGAGTTCGTGTATTTAAAATAATTCCCCCCATGCAAGAACACTGCTTTTTGGAGAATAACTTAATTTCATATTTTTCAGAGGGTTTGAATAAAATACTTGAGCTTTATTTTCTGTTTCAGTGCATCAATTCTCAATGTAAGTTACATTGATGAACTGGTATCTATAGCTGTCTGTATCAGTATATATATATATATGTGTGTGTGTGTGTGTGTGTATGCCCATGCAGCACACACACACATGGGTCTATGACATTTCGTCGAATCTTAAAATCGCAAACACCGCTTCATCAACCACCTATTTAGTGAAGCTGCCAATCATTGAACAGAGTTTTCAGCTAAATTTTTCCCAGGGCAAAACAACGGTTGGTCTTCTTCTGGAATATGCCATATTCCCCACTATAGTGCGATCTCAGAGTTGGTATATTTAGTTAGGGGGTGTGTGGAGGTGCAGCCCCCTACATTGGGGGTGTGATGGGTGTAGCCCCCAACCTGGGTAGGTGTTAAGTTTTATTATTTTCTTCACGGTCACTAGGGTAGCCTACCTCTGCCTTGCCAAAGGAAAACTTTCGCTGATTCAACGAAATGTCATAGAACACACACACACACACACACACACACACACACACAGTGTGTATATGGGTCTATATCATTTAATCGAAATACGTATTCATCGAACACTAATCAGTGAAATTCATTTCAGTAAACCTCAGACTTTTTCCTAGGTTTAGGGAGCACTTAGCCATCATCGAAATTTTTCCATACTGTAGTCTGATGTCACAGTTGGTATATTGGTATATATAGTTGGGGGGAGCAAAGCCTCCCTTTTGGGTGGATTTGACTTAGTGCGGTGTACTGGTGGCAAGTGGTTCCTAACCCTGGTAAAAAGTCTGGGGTTCACTGAAATGAGTTTCGCTAATTAGTGTTTGATAACTACATATTCAAGTAAGTATTTCAGTTAAGTGATATAGACCCCAATGTGTACATATATCTGCCCGCTTGACAGTTTCTACATTTACAAATAAAATGCTTACATCTTCCATTTAATTGCATTGTCACTAATTTTTAGGCATGTCACTAAACGCTCTTTAACATCAGAATTTCTCTGACAAAGCAGTTAAAACAGAACACAAATTGAGTGTTACTGCTGGCAGGGAAAATAGCCTCTGAAAGTATTAAGTTGAACAATATCCATCATTATTTTTGTCTGACACAGCACCACTGGCAAGGTAGAAGGAGTATAGTTACTTTCAGTACTTTGTTCCATTCTCTGTACAACAGTTTTTAAATTAGTTCCTCTCAGCTATAATGGCTACACTGTCAATAGCAGTCACCTAGTGTGAGTCAATTTAATTCCAGTTTGTGACAACAGGACGTATAGATTGTTAAGACAATTTAAGTGAAGGTGCTTTGTAGTTTTCTTTTGTCATTTCAGAGGTAAAATGCACACACTCCTTATTCACAATGGAATGTTTATCTGCTATTAAGGTGGGAATACAGTGAGAGTTTGCACTTTTTTGTATGCTATGTTCTTTCAAATGAATATTCACTTTAGTCTCTTTCTCTTTGCTGACATGATGGTCATGAAGTTGCTTGCACCGTTTCATTTTTTCTGTCTCTTTTTCTTTTTTGCCTTTCTTCTAAGTGAAAAAAAGCCTTTATTTCCAATTTCATCCATGGTCAGTGAGGTTGTAAAAACTGCAATTATTCATTGACTATGTTAATCAAAGTAGGGTGGACGTAATTGGCGAAAATGAAAATAAAAACATTTTGAATGCTTATACTAAGGCTCATGTTACAAGGTTCAGTTTGGAGAGTGGCACCATTAGATGGATTCTGAATAAAAACTGCAGACTGGTATGTGAGGGCAATGGTGTATATGAAAAATTAGGGGAAGCACCTATTACAGTGTATAAAAAGGGTTTTACTTTAAAAAAATGGATTGAAATAATAATTAATGGCAAAAAAAGGCTCTGTTAAGCGTAGACACAACTGTGATGCAACTGGGTGGTCTACAGTGCAATATGTCAAGTTTGTAATCCTTTTTATGTGGGAAAAATGGAATGTCGATTACATGATTAAATATATGAACATATATACGATATCAGAAGAGAAAAACCAACTAATCCACTGTTTAGGCACATTAAGGAGCATCCAGCCCATTATTTTAAATTCATAATTTTGGATAAAGTGGAAAGAAATCCACGGGGGATTGGGGGGGTGGGACCATGGGCCACTTTGTTGGAGAAACAAGAAATGACCTGGCAGCTGTTTTTAAATGCTAATGTGTGGCCAGGCCTTAATGATAATTTATCCATATCCCCACTTTTCAAATGAAAGGCTCTTATCAGCTAGGTTGATGTTTAATATACATTGATAACAACACTCCCAACATTTTAGTTATAACTTCTTATGAGGGATGGAATGGGATGAAAATATATGCTGTGAGGAATAAATGTTATGACAATGTTTTTAAATATAAATTTTGTGAAAAGTTTAAAAAAAATTCTGTATATATATTTTTTGTTTATTGTATGGTAGTGGAAAGGTGATTTTTGTATTATACATATTTTTACAGTTTGAAAGCTGATTTGTTTGAAAACATATTAAGGGAAGGAGGAGGTTCAGAATTTAATTACAGGAATCATATGACACCTTAATTAATCATGTGTTTTGTTTTATTATATGAGTGTCTTTTAGTGGTTTCATATATCTGAAGAAGTTTTATTTTGTGATAAAATGAAAGCCCTTGTAATAAATTGAAAATTTTTATTTATTCCTTTTATTGTCTTCTACCATTATTCATGAGGCAGTATTATGAAACACTTTTTTTCTGGCATCCAACCTTCTCACTACCTTAGCCTGTTCCCTAATGTCTCTTCCAAGTTTCTTTGTTGTCACTGTCACAAATCTTATTTCTTTGCTTACTTCTGTAGGTGGGGACTAAACTCAAAGGCCCCATTTTCAGGCTTTTACTGATGAGACTTGAGTTGCAGTTGGTTGAAGCTTCAACTGGATGAAAGAAAAAGGTTAGAACTTTATCCCAGTTCTACCTGTCCCCCCCACATAGGGTATGTAGGGGGATGTTCAATCTCTGCATAACCTTTTACCTAATTATACTAACTCTGTGGTCATACAACTATACAGAAAAGAAGAAAAGACCACATAAAGCATTCCATTCCTGGTGCACAAATAGAAACTGTCCATGCAGTGGTAGTCTCTGGAGACCAATGATCACCAAATTGAACATGTTAAGTTAATAAAAATGATGAGTTGAGCCATCATCTAGTCAGAGCTTGACAACTAGTAGGTTAACCCCTTTTCAACCAGTATGTTCCAATTATAAAATAAAAATATTCAACAATGTATTTTTTAAACATCTTTATTAAATTATCACTTAAGACATAGGGAAACATACATTAACAGAAAAGAAAAAAATAAAATGTTTCCATTTAAATACAATATAAAATCACATATATTTTCTTTGCTGTTGTCTTCAGACTTACATTATAAACATTTGCTGAATTCCTGCCTTCTCTTAAACCTCACTCCTCTTCCTCCTCCTGAACATTATTATGCATGTATTGTTACCACAAATTTCATGTATGTCTATGTAATTTGCTCATTCACAGTTCTTTTATCAATTTTACAATATTCAGTACCTTAAGTACAGTTGCTGTAGACTTCAGTTTCCATTTTTTTAATATTTGCTTTTTAGGCAGACAGCAGAATTAATAAGGCCTTAGTATGTCTAGGCAATTCAACTCCTGTATCCCAGCTTAAAAGAATCATATCCTTACTTACAGCCATTTGCTCACCCAGTGTTTCTAACAGAGTACTCTGTAGGGAATTTTTAAAGTCTGCCAACTCATTACACGCCCAAAACATATGTTCCCAATTTCCTCTTCCTTCTCCATCATACCTCCAACATTTGCTTAGCTACCTGAGGAAAATTGATTTCAAGTCTGAATGGGGTGTAAAAATACCTATGGAAACACTTGTAAACAAAGATTCTAAGCCTTCTGGACTTGGTTGCACACTTTGCAGCCACACTTCTGCCTTCCCATTGTTTTCTTGTAAATTGCTTTTCCACTCTCTTCCCAATCTTTTCTAACCTTCTCTGATTTATTCTTACAGCTCGCATGCAATATTTTATATGCCATACTAATAATCCCTTTTTTAACAGCTGCTTCTCTTCTAGATTCAACTAAGAACTCTGCCACATCAGGACTTTCATTTAAAATTCTCATTTACTTTGCCTATACTCTGAGATCAAGTTCTTGTAGGGAAGATAGTCTTTAGCCTGCAATCCAAATGTCTTCTTGGCCTCATCCCACTCTGTTACCTTTCCTGCTTGAGTTATTTGCTTCCAATGTCTTGGTTACTCTGCCAGGTTTCTCCAGTAAATTCTAGTCCACTCTTGCCTATTTTCTGTACCTCTACTTGCAGTCACTCCTATTGGCAAAATCTCCCTTCTCCCTTCTCGTATTAGATTAGTTCTTCGAATACATTCTGCTGTGTTATGAATATACTATCCTATATGGTTATTATTCTCCTTAAGGATCTACACCCAAAATCCCATTCTATATACATATTTCTTGAACTTCTTCCTTGCTTCATCATCATCATTCTACTTTGAATTATAATCTTCTGCTTGTGTTATTTATTTGAACCTTAACTCATAACTCTTACCCTCCTTTCCTCCCAGATAAATTCCTTCAATCCTTTATTAATTATTGTCCACAACTTCTCCTCGGGTTGATAAAAAGTATGCCAGACCCATATACAAAGCTAAAGGGGCTAAAAGCATTTTCATTGCTTGTATCTTATTACTATTCCTATAAGAGCTTCCAGTCTCTCAGTTTTTTAGTATCATTTGTTTAGTCTCTTCCTACATATTCTTAGCTGCCATACTAAAAGCATTTTTAATTCATGTTCCTAAATACTTCATCTTATCATTTCCCCGTTAATATGGATATTGCTTAACCAATTTGTGTGTGGGTACATAATTTACAACTGTATCCTTTTTATCTCCATTAATTTTATATCATTAAAGGACTTGAAACTGTCTCAAAATGTTCCACTGAGATGTTGTTTTCTGGGTTTATTGAGTACAAAATAATATCTACAAATAAATCCAACTTTTCTTGATTACCATACCAACAATATTCTTGTATTTCTGAGTCCCTTATTCTGTTTGTGAATGGCTCTAAGTATTAAGCAATTAACAAAGGGGAAAGAGAACACCCCTACTTGGTTCCCCTGTTCAAACACAGCTTATCTGAGAGGACTCTCCCACTTTAATTCTTGCCTCAGATCCTTCATATATCTTTATAATTAACCTTATTATTCTATCAGGGAATACAACTGTTTCCAATGCCATACTCATAAAATCTCAGCCTACTCTGTCAAATGCTTTATCTGCAACAAGACCCATCAACAACAGAGGTATTTCCTTCCATTCTGCTTCATCTTTGTTTTATTAATGTTGTCAAATGTTTGCCTCCCCTCCACAAAGCCACACTGATCCAAATCTGTCAGTTTTGGCAACACCTTTACCATTTGTGTAGCTAGTATAGACATACACACTTTATAACTGTGGTTTAAAATTGAAATAGTTCTATATGCAGCTAGGTCTGAAGGGTATTTGCTATCTTTAGGTAACACAGCCACCACAACTTTCTTCCAAGATGTTGGTAATTCCCCTCTTTTTAAAAATACAGTTAAACAAAACCTTCCAGATTTTTATCACTTTATTCCCTCCTAATTTCTAAACTCCCAAAGTCTGTTCCTGGAAACTTATATTGATTATATATCACTGTTTTTATCTTATCCTACTTTAACTGTTATTTGTTGAGCCTCATCTACCTCTAACTTTGGCATAATTAAGTCTTCCATAAATATTTCCATTTGTACTCTTTCTTAATTTCCACATTTTTCTGCTTTATACAAATTTTCATAAAATTTCTGGAATATTCTAAAACCTCTACAGTTTCACTGCTTATTTTCCTTGCTATAGGTTCCTTAAGTTTGGCGACAACCCTCTCAACATTTTGTTGCCTAAGTTGTTTTGCTAAACATTTTTGTACTCTGGAATTATTATCAAAAATAGTTGCTTACAAACTTTTTAAACTCATGCATATTATCCAGATACTCCCTTGTTTTCTCTTTAGCACTCTGCATTTGCTCCTCCTCTTGTTCTTGGAGATTCCTCTTAGTCTGCAATACTTTAACTTTTGTCAGCCCATGTAAGTAATTTCCACTACTACTTAACCATATCTCTTTTATTTTTACCCTATTTTTAAACTACATTTTCATTTTTTTCCAGTTACCAACTATAACTTCTGAAGATATTTTTATCTTTCCTAATAACTCTCAAGTAATTTCCACTTCCCATTGATTTAATTCCTCTCTTTTTAACAGGTACGTAGGAAAGCTCCAGTATCTTATTTTGCTTCATTACCCTGAATTTTTATCTAAGTTTTTATTGGTGCATGATCAGAAATAATTATTGGATGTGTGTTAAACCTTTCAACTAAATGCACATGTTCCTGGGAAATATAATTTCTTTCTAGTCTAACCCCATTATTGTACCTTGGGGAATAATATGTAAATTCTGTACAGATTCCCACTACTGAATTCATATCTTCCATACCAAATATTTTCATAAATGTCTTCAGAAATCTACCCTCTTTTGTTATATTCTCCCTTCTATGTCCCCCAATACATCTTCACTATTGCAAATCAAATTCCAGTCCCCACCTATAAATAATATTTCCTGCTGAAAGCTGATTATTTCTCCATTTATTAAGGTCCATCACAGCAGTTTTCAATGGAATTTAAATATATGCCATTGTAATCAGCAGCTCCTTCCTACCACAACTCTACAATTTTTATCTTTTTTTTCTCATCTAACACTGTTGGAGCCCCTCTAGCAATTTAATTACTCACATTTTCCTCTGTCTTCAATTTTGAATACTTTGCCCTTCTGGCACAGTTTTGTCAGGATCAACGCTTTCTACTGGTATGACTGCATCTTTACCTAATATAGGTCTTGGCTGTTTTGTTGATACATGTGTCTGTTGTCACACACACACACATTTCTTCACTTCAGCTCTCTGATTTTTTTTTTGTTTGTTTCTTTTTAGTTTATCATTCTTTTTGAAAGGACCTTGTTGGCACCTAGGTGCTAAATAGCCTTTAGTGAAGGGAGTTTTGTGACACCTTGTTCCTGTCTGGAGACAGACTAGGAGTTAATTACTAGTTCTGCACTTCAGTTTATTTGGACTTTGTTTTATTAGTACAAATGATTTGTGTTGTATCAGGCTAGGCTCATTACTATATATGAGGTTGTCAGTCATGATTTATGATATTTTGTTCTTTATAAGTATGCACTAGTTTTCCAGGGGTTAAAGCAGGTATTGAAAAGTTGATCTGATGAAGTCCAGTTTGTGGACAAAAGCACTTGGCATAAATGAGAACCAAGTTATTTTGTTGACTACCCCAGTTTGAGTTTGTTTCTTTAGTACCTTTATAGAAGAGAAATTTGTATCTGACGTTTTGGACTGTTTATTAGTGTGGCTTAATATTGTAATGTTTAAGTGATTTGTTTTTCATTTTTCACAAATAAGCAAGTGAAGTCAGTCCACTACCTTAATGCTGGGGACACCTGTCTCCTCACACCTCTGTTGTGGGTTTTGTATTTGTTCTTCTTGTGTCTCACTTTGTGAATTAGAGTTCCTGGATGTAAGACAGATTTACCAGAGCCATTGGTGATTTTTATCATTTAAAGACCAAAATTAAAGATTTATTGATATGTAGAAAGAGCTCTGAAGCTTTTTTCTAAACATCTCACAAGCTCCGTTAAGAGCTGATTAGCTGTTCAGAGTCCACTCTTAATGTTATAGTATTCTGTATAACACAATATTTCTGGCAACTAAGGCATATTCCCAAAGCCTGGAATTTGATGGTATCCCCTAACATTCATGCAGAAAGTCCGCAGTACCATTCTGAGCAAAAGAGGGGATAACACCCTCATGTCGTACTCCTCATAGTGGAAATAGAAAGGGTAATAGGTAGTTTGCTGATATCCTGCACTGGTGAGTTTTCTGACAGCATTTCTATTCATCTCCCAAAGGCAAGGCCAAATCCACACCCTGTCAAGGTCCTCATTGAATGATGCCTAAGCATAGCATCAAATGCACTCAAAAAGTGTAAGCAAAACAGTCCTGCATTTTCTGACAAACATTTCTGTAGCTGCACTGCATAAATTAAAGCACAAAGCATATTGTGTCCCTTAGGGCTCCTGATGAAGTCCATCTGTGGACATGTGACAGTGCCAGCAATGAGTCTTTCTAATATGCAGTCAAGCTAGATTTCCTTAACTTTCAGGCCACACTTTAGCACAGCACTAGGTATATGACTGCCCTGAGAAAGAGGGTCTTTGTCAGGCTTCGGAAGGACAGCTACACTATATTTAGCTGATTAAGCATGGTTCCACAGTTGTCTTAGTGAAGAAGTACTTTTGCAGATCAGTGGAGTAGTTGGTCTCTCTGCACTCTGTTGTCTATACCCTCTCCTCCTGCACCCATGTTTCATAGTCATGGTGATCTGTGTGCATTTCCTTAACATTATCGAGTCCACAGATGTTATTTAGTTATACCTCCTGCTTCTTTATTGTGTACTAAGAACAACTTTAGACGCTATACTTTCTAGTCATGCTCTGTCACTCTATTCCATGAACCTTAGTGGCTTTCTTTTGGACTTCTTCTAGCTGCCCTTATATCCCTGTCTTTGTATGTCCCCCAGAATTGACACAATATTCAAGATGTGACTTGACCAGGATGAAAACTGTGGCAGTATTCCGTCTTTGTTCTGGGGTCTGTCCTTTCTCCTACTCTGTTGGCATCGGTTCCAATCCCTCACTGATACTTCATACCTGATTAATAATTTCCATGTGTCTTCCCTGGACCTCAGCTGCCAGATTTCTGTGTATGTAAATATATACACTTTTTCAAATCCTGATGTAGACTTTATCCCTTCCTCTACTACTGCATCTGTGTTTCTATTATCACTAAAACCTGTTTGCTGTTCCCTTATGTGTGTCGGAAACAAGCACACTCTATGGCGACATCTCTGGTACTCTTCTTATTCTTGGTTTGCATGTCACTATAACCCTGTAAGTTTTTCCTTTAGCCATGCCACCATCAATTTTCTCAGTCTCGCTTCCACTTCCTTGGTGAAGACCAAGGAGTCCACCTCTGTCAGTACTCTCCTGTCAAATTCTTCTGTAACCCAATCGTAAAACTGGATTAAATTTGATATCCACTCCTTCCAGCCATGGTGTCATTCATGGTGGTGGTTGTCCTGGAGGCTGTTGATTTTTCCTGCCATAAGTGTTAGTCTGACAGACCTTAGTTCCACATATTGTTCTTGCTGTCCCCTGATATATAAGGACATCTTCCAGTCATAAGTTTGAAGACTGAGCTGTAAACTTGTGGCCTAAGGGCATTCATAAAGCTTGACTGCCATTACCTCTAATATATATGCACACACATATATGTTCTGTTTCCTAACTAAGGATCAGGATTGCTTTTGAACATCACAATCAATGTGCTTGATCAGTATCTAATGCACTTTTTACTGGAAACTTATTTCATAAGCATAGAAGACACTGCTTTATGCACATATCTCATGTTTTTTTTCTGTTGTTACTAGTGCTAGCTCCCCATTCCTGTAAAATAACCACAGATTTTAGGTAGAACTGGGCCAGACATCTCTTTAAAGAGGTAGCCTCTGAGAAACTTAAAAGATACAAAGTGTCATCTCTAAAAAGTCATAAGATGCTGAGTACATGACAGCTTTTGTGGCATTTATGAGGAGTCTGTTTTTTCTGCCTGCATTAAGAGGCTTGTGTGGCAATTGTAGAATATGGTCACATATTTACTGGTGAGGAAATTTAATGAAGTACAAATGGAAATATATCTTCCCTAAACCAGCTAGATACACAGGATAGCATCAAATGGGTTAATGAGGACAACTCTGTAATTTTAGTAGGCACACAGTTATCAGTTTTACTCCTCACAACTTTTTAATTTATTCAGTTATTTTATTAGTTTTACAATGTAATCATTTATTTTTTTTATCAAAATTTGTAATTTTACCAGATTTCATGATATTACATTTGCTGATATTAAAATAGTTTTTTTGCAATTACACCATTGAGTATATTTTCTCTTACCCATCCCGAATAACTTCTGAATCTTTTTTGTTATAACTTGTTACCTAATTTGAACTCATCTGCACATTGTTTTTAATTTATAACCCCCTTTCCCATGTTTTTACCCACAAAGCATTGTCCAAACAGAAGGGAAACTAATGCAGAACCACCAGTCACTTTAGCAGAAAATGTACCCTGTTGTCTTCTGATGTGTAGCTAATGTCTTAACCTACTGAATTACTTGACTTTTGATATTTAGCGGTGGCAGATTGTCAATAATTTATTGTGGAGATTAGCTTCAATGTCTTCAGCAAGGTTCATGTTAGCAGCATGTGTGGTCAATTCCTTGTCAAATACTGCTGCCATTTCCTTGCAAAAATATCAGAGAGTTTGGAAGGGGCCTACTTTATCTATTAATACCCTTATCAAAGCTCATTTCCTGCATTCACACAGCACAATACCCACTGATTTAGATACACAAATGATCTAAATACATGCACAAAAGTATTAATGAGCTTTGAGCAATAAAACATATAAAACAGTATCACAAGTGGATTTTGCAGGGTGCACGCCCCCTTTCCCCATGATTTGGTGTTTGTCCTTCCACATTCCCCTTTACTTACTTAAAAATTCTTGCTCCGTGGTCACTTCAGCTTGGAGAAGGAGTGAAATATTTTTTTTTATTTTTTATTCATTTACTTGTTTATTAAATGATTGCCCTTTTGTTCTCTGATCTCAAACTTCAGAAAAGCTAGACCTTCAAAATCTACATATGTTGATACAATATATCGTTTACAGTCACAGTCTCGAGAAATCATGCTTAATCAAAACAAAAAGAGTCATATAGATACTGAGCAGCTGAAGAGAATCTTTTCAGAAGGTAACTCCATGCCAAGGAGAAGTATCTTGTAGTTGTTTTATTAAGCTCCATTGTGACATATTCCATTGCTTTATAAGGCTAGTAGGCCTTAAGTTATTTAGATCCGAAGCGGTACCCATTTTCATAGCAAGGTAAACCACTGCTTGATATAAGAGATTAGTTGCACATCCAGATAATAAAAAGCTAGTTTAATGTCATGCGTTGCAGTTTATTTAAACTGGCCTTAATTCTGTTTAGAAAACAATTAAGAATGTTGTCAAGGCTCAGAGAGTTTACAGTCTTCATTTTCTATATCTCTATTTATTTGCTGGTATGGTCATTATAGCTGTTGCAGATGTTGGAGTACACTCCCACTGCATATACGGTTTTAATTTTTATCCCTAGAATTTTTAAACTTGGTACAGACCTCATTTGTTGCTATGTAAGCTATAGCCTGCATTTTTAAAACACCTCATTGCTCATTGATAGCATGCTAAATGTTTTTTTTTTCTTTCAGTTTTCTAATATAGTTGAATACAACTTTATTACAATTGTCTGTTGCTACCAGGCTGTTGTCATAATTTGATATGAAGGATTTAGTAAGGTTATTAAAGATTTTTTTTGTTTTGTTGTATGGATGTATTTTAGGAGCAATACTTATTTTTACACATGAGGAAGTACCTCTTCTTTTATAGGATCATAGGAAGTTACTAGGTTAATGCATAGCCAAGTTCTACCCTTATTTCCATGATCAGCACCTATTGCCCCTGCCCAAGCGGGAGACAGGTGGAACCCCCAGGGGGTGAATTTACAGTTACCCATCCAATCGCCCAGATTGCTTTTGAAGAGGGCCAATGAGGTGCTTTTTTTTGACATAAAGTGGTAGTCTGTTCCAAAGGTGTGGTAACCACTGTGAGACAAATCTGTCCCTCCAACAGATTCTATTAATGTCACATACCAGGTTAAGGTCTTTAGAGCGAGTAACCCATGTACCATTTGGCTTGCGGATATTCAGCATTTCCAATAAAAGAGGGTCAGAGATCGCCTTATATGCAAGGCAGAGATCACCTCTCAGTAGTCTGTATGAAACAGAGTAATGGGACAGTGATTTCAGATGATCCACATAGGACAGATGCTGAAGACCTTGAATTTTCCTTGTGAGGAATGTTTGTGGTATCACCAATTGTTGCAGGTGCCTGGAAAGGTACGTACCAAAAGGGATGTTATACTCAGTTATTGGCCTGATGAGGAAATAGTACAGGGAGGTTATAACTTTTTTTTTTTTGGAGACAATGCCCTTACTTATGAGATGAGCAATATAGAATGCCCTTCTTACCACTGTGGAGGCACCGTGATTAAAGATAAGGTTGCTGTTTTCCTCTGTGCCCATGTCTCTCACCACTGAGTGCATACTTAGGGTGTTGCAGGAAGTTAGCAGGAACATTGCTCTTACTGAAAGGAATGATAATACATTTTTTTGCATTGAGTTTAAGGCCATGACTTTGGCACCAATCATTTGTTTGTGTAAAACCCTCTTGTAGGATGTTGACATCATTTGGGGATTCTATGACTGCTCCCAGTTTGCAGTCATCAGCAAACTTTGTCAGCTTGTACTTCAGAGAAATAGATTCCAAACAGTAGAGGTCCCAGGATTGATCCCTGGGGAACACCACTGGTTACAGGTGTGCTGTTGGAGGTGGAGTCCCCTATTTTGACTTTATGGGTTCAATCGATGAGCCAGTTAGTGACCCATGTAATGATATAAGAGTTGATACCTAGCTGGGTGAGTTTGCCAATAATGCCTGAGTGGGGAATAGTGTAAAAATCCTTGGCTAAGTGTAGGTAGGCTGTATGCATAGATTTCCTCTCGTCCAAGGTCTTGGTGACTGTCTCAAAGAAGTCAAACAGGTTTAACAGGCATGATCTACATTTGACAAATCCAAACTGAGTAGGGTCAAGTGTTTGGGGAGCACCTATGTCATTGTTGATAAGGTCCATGATGATTTACCCCATGGCCTTGTAGATAAGGTTAGTCAGGCTAATAGGCCTGTAGTTCATGGGGTCAGTGGAAACACCACCTTTGTGCAAGGGAATATTGGTGTCCATTTTCCATTCATCTGGGATGAAGCTGGTGCTTAGACTATGTTTGAAAAGAGTACCAAATGGTGTTGCTATTTCTTGTTGGAGACCGTGTAGGATGCAGCTTGGGATATTATCAGGTCCCATAGATTATGTGTTTTTAGCCTTACAGATGGCATTTACAACCTGCTCTTTAGAGACGCAAGGTAAGGGGACAGGTGGTAAGGATGTCATGGGGTGTGAGTGGCAGTGACAGGGGAGTGAAATTTTCAGACAACCTGTCGGCAAACAGGTTAGCTATGTCCTCAGGCTCAGTGTATGTGGTATCATTATCTACCAGTTCGGCACAAATCTGGGCCTTTCCTTTTAGGTTACGGATGTAACTAAAGAACCCCTTATGACTGTCCTTAGTTGAGGAAGCTAATTTGGATTTATAGTTTGCTGTGGAGAACTTCACAAGAAGTCTTATTTGCTTGTTTAAGCTGAGGAGGGAATGTTTTCAGTTTAGGGCTCACTCCTTCTTACTCTTAGACAGCAATTTCTTCCTCTTATTATAAAGCCTAAGCCAGTTATTAAAGTCAATCATTTTCTGTTTCTATTGACACATCATCCTAGGTGAAGGTAAAATGCTGTTTAATGCTAGGGACATACCTGCCTGAGAAACATAGTCCAAGAACTCAGTCATGTCTCTCTTCATGTAGTCCACAGAGGTATATCTCAAGTTGTTCACAGCAACATGGACAATGATGCAGTCATAACAGTTCCTGTTGTTGAGAGACTTGAGTGCATGTGTGTTATTGCGGATCCTGGCACCTGACAGACAGCCGACCATGACCTTTTCCTTATCCAGCCTGGTGAACAGGACATCCGGGTGTCTCACAATGGAATCCCTATGGCTGATACATTTGGTTTTGTATTTAGCCTTAAGGGCTTGACATGTGAGACACTGGTGCATGAGCTGTTATGTGCATTGCGTTATGCATAGGAAGTATTATGTGCAGTGTTATGTTTACCGTATATTTTATTAGCTTTCTGAGTGTAAGGTACAAGATTTTGAATGCAGTGATTAATAATATCACAAAAGTTTTATTCTGCTCATTAAGGACAGTGCCCAGCAGATTTTTAAAATGATTTCATTTATAATAGTATAGTTTTTGGAGGAGAAATCTCATCAATCTTCCCTCTGCTCACCAAATGGACCATGCATTCCCCATCCCACTGCAATTCAGTTGATGATGAGGGTTACAGCTGTCTAGTGGACAGACCTTTATCTTTGCAAGAAGGAGATCTTGGTGCCTAGGCCTACTTACTGATAATCTGACGTGCATTATTGGGGTTAGGTCTGAAATACAAGCCAGTTGGTTGGTGCATGCTACCACAATGTGCCGAACCAGACTACAGCACTAAGCTGCTAGGTACACCACGTGCACATTTCCAGCACACATGCTAGTTACTGCTCCACATGGCCACATCTGGATAGCAGCATTACAGCAGGAGACTGCTACCTCTGCCCAACCCAGGATTTGCAATCTGCATCTCCCACGCCCTCCTTCCCTTCTTTGCCAGCTCCTCCTGTGCCTGGGAACTATAGGCCGTAGTCCTCTCTCTACCACAGAACTGGCTGTGTAGATTTATATCTGACTGAGAAGGAGATGAAGAAGAAAAACATGGGATGGCTAGTGCCATCAGTGAGATATTGCTGATACTTGATGAATTTTAAACTATTTGTTCAAGACTGCTTTGGCTGACATAGATAGTGAGCTTTTGGACATACCTTTTAGTTGTATGTGAATTTGTCCAGTCAGTGTATGAGCAATTGAAATTCCTCATAAGTATTTATTGTGTGTGTGTGTGTGTGTGTGTGTGTGTGTGTGTGTGTGTGTGTGTGTGTGTGTGTGTGTGTGTGTAAATGCCTCCAATGTAATACACCTGGTGGCTAGAGGTACTCAGACTCAAACCCTGTACCTTGGGTACAAGGTAAAAAGAACCTAAAGTACCTAGCCACCACCACTTCTGAATTAAAGCCTCATATTTTTTATTTGTTCCTCATAAAATCTGTGGTTTTCAGGACTGTGGCAAATCACTGAAGGATTGAATTCACTAAATAATGACAGGCATTTGAAATTCAGACTTCATATTCTTCAGCAACTAAATGGTAACACAAAACCTTTTATTCTAGCAATTTTCTAAGTTTATAAGATAAGTATTTGAAATGTGTCCCCATTTTGGGGCTGTATTCCCCCATTATTGGCTTTGTCCAGGTTTTTTGTGCTAAGAGGTTGAGACTAGCTAGAGCTATGGTGAGAAGAAGTGAGAACAGAATTCACTAAATGATAGCCGTTTAAGTTTCAGTTTTCTTATCTTTCAGGAAACTGCTGATTTCGCATAGTGGTATGTTGCTCTGACTGTTTAGTGCACAACATCCTGGGTTCAAGATTCGGTAGTGAAATGCATTGTGGGTAACATAACATTTTATTCTAACAACTTTCCAAAATGTTTGCCCCCCCCCCAAAAAAAATAAAATTGAAAATAAGTGCGAGAAGTTGTGCAAGATGCCTATGGCTTACACTACTGTCATTCTATTTATATATATAATATATATATATATATATATATATATATATATATATATATATAGTGTGGGTGTGGAAGTAGACTTTTATGATGGACATGTTCTGAATTGGGCAGTTTTGTTATTCTTGGTTCATGCATTTTGTTTCATTGCCTACTGGAAAAATGTTCAAACAAGTTTAAAATGCACGCTCTGTCTAACAAAGTGTGTAAAGTCAGGAAGGTGTATCAAAGAACACATGTATGTTTCTTGTTTTGTGTGCAAGGGGCCAATGATTTGAAAACAGCCCAGAAGTAATCTTTATCCACCACTGGTCAGATGCATTTTCTTTGGATATGGTGTGTGGGTTTCAATGCTGTTTCAATGAATGTGAGTTTCAATGGCAGAGAAGTTTTAATGTCAAGTTTATTTCCCTTGTGAGACAGTATTGCTTTGTTTGGCAGCTTTGTTTAGCAGATGTCTTGGTGTTTGTGCATCGTGCTATAAAATGTAAAAATAAAATCCAAATAATCATTGTAGATGTAAAGCAGTATGCACACATTAGTTTTTATGGTAAATGGGGTGAAATAGCTAGATAATGGGACATTGGAATGGCTTCAGGGGGACTCTGGTGCCATATTTTGGTTGTCTGTCCTTCAGTTTGCGTTTGAAAGTTGGTATCCCACAATTCCATTGGAGTGGGCAGGGCTACATAATTATGTATGCATATTTGATGTTAATCAGCGTACAGATTTGTACCTATTTTTCATGGGCCTTGTCCAGATTTTTGATGTTTCCAGGTTGAGAGGTATTTATTCACTACTTCTAGTAAAGTTGGTCTAGACTTTGATTTCCATTTTCTAGTAATTGCTTTTTTGGCAGCTGTTATAATTAGACTCAGCCAGGCTTTAATATGTCTAGGAAATTCCGATTCTGTAGCATAACCCAAAATAAATCATCTCCCCAGTCAGTCCAGTCTGCTCACCCAGCATCTCCAACAGAGCAGTCTGCAGGGAATCCCTACTCCCAAAAAATATGCTCCCAGCTACCTATTTTTGCACATCACACCTCCAGCATGTGCTATCTACCTGAGGAAAAATTCTTTGGAGTCTACTTGGGGTATAAAAATACCTATGCAAACACTTCCAGACAAAGGTCCTAAATATTCTAGACTTTGTTGCATATTTGGGAGATGTACATATATCCCCCCCATTGTCTCTTTGTGAATTGCTTGTCCAGTCCCTCTTCCCAATCCTTTCTAAGCTCTTCTGATTGATTCTTATAATTGTCATGCAATATTTTATATGCTTTAGTAATTATTTTTTTTAATGGCAGCTTCTATTCTAGATGCTATTAAAAACTCTACCAGCACTGGTCTTTCGTTTAAGAGCCCCTTATTTCTTTCTCTTTGTCCATACTCTGGTATCAATCCTTGATAGGGAAGGCAATCTCTAACCTGCAGTCCAAATAAATTCTTGGCCTTTTCCTATTCTGTTACCTTTCCCTTTCTATTTATTTGCTCCCAATGCCTTGGTTCCTTTGCCAGTTTTCTCCAATAAATTCCAGTATCCTCTTGCCTATTATCTCTACCCCTGACCACAGTCACCCCTATCGGCAAAATCTTTTTTCTCCATTCTTGTACTGATGTGGTTCTTAGAATACTCCCTGCTATTCTATGAATATAATACTCTGTGTGATTTTGTTTGTTCTCCTTAAGAGTCTGCATCCAAAATCCCAATCTCTCCTTATTTCTTGAACTTCCTCCCTGAGTCAGCATCATCTCTTTCCACTTTGAAATATAGTTTTCTGCTTGTGCTGTGCATAAGAGGCTTAACTATGTTGCTCTAAAATACCCCCTTCAAGTTAGGTAATCCTAGTCAGCCTTGGGCTATGGGTAGAATCAGCTTATCCCACTTTACCCTTGCTGTCTTCCCTTTCCAGATAAAAATCCTTCACCTTTTTTTATTGCTATCCACAACTTCTCGTCTGGTTGATAAAAGTATGCCTGACCTGTGTATAAGACTAAAGGGACTAAAAACATTTTAATGGCATGTATCTTAGTATACATATCCGTATAACAAAACTTCCAGTTTCTCCATTTTTGTATTATCTTCTGTTTAGTCTCTTCCCATATATCTTTAGCTGCCAGCACAGTCATTTCTAAGCCATACTCCTAAATACTTCATTTTATCACGTCCCCATGAATGTGGATATTACTGGACCAATTTGTGTGTGGGTACATAATTTTCTGCCATTGCCTTTGTTTTAGCTTTATTAATTTTGTATCCCGAGAAGATTTGAAACTGTCTTAATATGTTCCACATCACTGTAATGTCCCTTTCTGGTTTTGTCATGTATAAAATAATATAATCTGCAAACAGAGTCAGCTTTTCCTGACTACCATACTAATTATATCCTTGAATTTCTGAGTCCCTTATGTTCTATGCCAATGGTTCTAAATATAATGCAAACAAAGGGGAAAGTGGACAACCCTGCCTGCTTCCTCTACTCAAAACAAACTGATAAGGAATCCAAACACAAAAAACAAACTAGAAAAAGAACTGAGACAAATGAACACACCCTCACTGCACCACTTCTATTAAAACAATCCAAATGGTATCGATATCCACCTTCAATGGACCAAGCAAAACATAAAAGTTTTAAAAACTTCCTGTGAGATATAAAATCTGTCTACCCTAGCCCAGTTTTTATATGTGGTTGAGTAATGTGTAAAACTCCTAGTACTGAATTCACATCTTCCATGCCAAACATTTTCATAAATTTCTTCAAAAATCTACCCTCCTTTGCAATATTTTCCCTTCTGTCCCCCTCCCCGACACTTCTTCACTGTTGCAAACCAAATTGCAGTCTCCATCTATAAATAATATTCCTTATCTTTTTTTCTTCTTCTATCACTATTGGAGCTCTGCTTGCAATTAATGTAAGTACTCCTCTTTTCCTTTGCCCCAGATATTCTGCTGAATAATCATCCTGAAAACCTTTCTTTATCAAATTCATACGTTCATTTCTTCCCAGGTGTGACTCCTGTAGCATAGCTATTTGCACTCTACATTTTTAATATAGTTTACTACACTTTCTTTTTTATATTTATCTTTAAGACCATTCCGATTGAAGGACATTACAGGCAGCACCATTTTCCTATATACTTATTACTATCTTTGATGTATAGCTGCTCTTTTGCTAAATGTTTAGTTCCAACTTTTATGTTAATGTATACACTGTTCGGAAGGTTGGTCTTTTATACAGTTGTTTCATGTCATATCTGTTTGTGCCTATGTGACATCTTACATAACTTTTTGTTTTTTGAAAGCCTTCAAACAGAACAAACAACCTCCCAAAATATCCTGTTAAAACCTATGAACTTAACAGTAACAAACAAAACTATGTACATCATCAAATACTGAAGTTGTTGCTTCCTAATAAGAACATAAGTTCTAAGTTGATAGCTACACAGACAGGCTAACGTTAACCAAAAAGAAAGCTTAGTCATGCTAAGATGCATGGTATAACCTGTTCTATTAGTAAGTGCTGTTTGGTTTTATATATTTTTATAACTCTCCCAGTTGAGAAAACACTTGAAAGCTTTCAGTCAACACTCTCCAAGCCATTTCTCTTTATCAAATTGTCTTCTAGTGACTTGCAAACCAGTCACAAAACTGCTAAGGGGACCTTGTTTACATTTCTCAAAACTGAATAAAGAAAGAAGAAGAGTGAACAAGAAGAAACAAAAGCACCTGTTTGTATTAGTATTCCCATTACATTTAAAAAAACTGAGAAAATTTTACTTCGTCTGACTGGTTTTGTAATATCTTTAATGCTGTCACACCTGGGAAAACCCCTAATTGTTTTCATGGAACATTATGTCTTTATCAATTTCTCTGTTCTTTTTTCTTCTTTTCCATCAGCCAATCCCATTCCACCAGACAATCTCCAGTTTCTCTTTATCAGATTGTCTCCATGGAGGCATAAAGACCAGCTGCAGAAATGCTACTTAGTATACATATTTGCAAGTTGTAGGAAGAAAAGCCTTGTAATATTCAGTATTCTTTTTAATTTACTTGCTCTCTGTCTTAAAACAAAGGTCCTTAATCAGTCATTTCCCTATGCAAGAATGAAGAAGGTGCATTAGTTTGAACTCTGTCAAGGCCCCCTTAACCAGGCTCCCTTTTTCTTTTTTTAATAATTACATTGCGTATGTTTCTTAAAACTGCACAAGAAGAAAAAGAGAAGAGGGGAGAAAAATAACTGCACAAGTAGAAAAAGAGAAGAGCGGAGAAAAATAAAAACAACACCTTACAATCCCCATTACGTCCAAAAATACCATGTAAAAAAAACATAAAACACAGATAAAGTACTATTAAGAAAATAGTGTTTTCTTTACTTACAGTTAAACATTCACCCCTCTCTTCCCCTCCTCAAAGCATTTTTCTGAACATTAATGACATGAAGTAGGGCATATACTTTAGAGTCCCCACTCAGCAAACTAATTTTGAAGAAGTCCAGTATTTCCAGAATTTTTTGTGTTGTCATATTTAACAAATATAATTATTGCATTGTAATCCCACATTAAATTACTGATTTTCTTCATGTTCTTCTCCATCACCCAAATCCTGTCTCTGCTTCATTTCCAATGTACTCTCAATTCTTCTAGTCAACTCTTGTGCTCTCTTTCTTCTCTCCAACATTTCCATTGAAATACTGGAAAAGGTTTCACAGGTGCAGTCTCTTTGTGGTCTTTATTACCAGAGGAACAAGGAGCTGAATTTCCTTCTGTTTCACAGTTCAGTTTTTGTTGGACAAATTTTTGTATTTCCACCTTAGCATGAACTTCATCAAAAATGATTTTGTCCCTCCAGGGAAGAATACCTTGAAGACAGCTGGGTACAGCAGTTTGAATCTCACACTGTGTCTCGACATTCTCTGAATAGAGGAATGAATTTACTTCTCTTTTGCCTGATGTACAATGAGAAGTCATTCTCTAGAAACACTCTGCTGTCTCCTGCTTTTAGTATTTTGTCCTTCTGCCACAGTTTTGACAAAATCACCTCTTTCTGCTGATAAAATTGCATCCTTATTAAAGGTCTAGGTTGCTTTCTTATAGCTAGATTTGGAGCATACACACTATGTGCCCATTCAACTAATAAATCCTGGTGTGGAAAACCAGTCCAATTGTTTATTTGTGCTTTCATAAATTTAATGCAGTCTATGCCTTCCTGCTACTCTGGCATAGCTGAAAATCTCAAATTTTCGCTATGTGCTCCATCCTCTAATTCTATTATTTTTTTGAAACATCTCTTCCTGAGCAGGGTCATATTCAGCCAGTCTTTTCTTCATTTCGACCTCTGATTTTTGCAGCTTTGTCATCTCATCTGAATATCTGTTTAAAGCTTCTTCCATTTGTTCCAGACTTTTGTTGTTTGCGTTGATATGCTATGTCAGTGTTTTGTTTATTTTAACCATGTCTTTATGCAGTTGTCTTATATCATCCTGTAGGTTATTGTAAGTCATGTCTGAAGGTTGCATTACTTTTTGCTGAACAGCTGCAGAACTCTCCATAATCAGTGTTTATTCCTCACTTTTTGTAGCTGATTTTTTCCACGTCTTTTCTATTTCTTTATTCCTGGCATCCAGGCAGTGTACTTACTAGCCAGTTACTGAAATTCACCCATAAACACAAGTCTACTGGCCTTCTCTGTTGAGTTTCTGTTTTTACACTGGGAGAGCTAGAAACAAGCTGTTACTCAATGTGCAGCCATCTTAGAACCTCACCCATTATTTATGGTTTTGTTCAGAATTCAGTCAAAACAGTTAGATTTTCATTCTATACCCTAGAATTAATACCATATATAGTAACCAGAATAATCTGGCTAGGCCATAAAGAGATCCCTTTTCAGTAGAGCCCTGAGGAGGAAAAGCTGCAAGAAAACTAAGTATACAAAAATACAGTAATTATAGGTGGAAGTCGTTATAACAATATGGCTGCCATAGGAGAAAAAATTAGCTAGAGCAGTGAGGTACAATTACCATTTACAAAGAAGAATAAGATGAAAAGTGACAGAATCAAGGGCACATTGTGGTATGAAGAATATAATATGCAGAGATTACTACACAGTGCATTACATTAGTTACAGTTCATACATGGGCCAACAGGAACAAAGGCTATTACCTAAAGAATGAAAAAGATAAATATACAATTTAAAAAAATGAACTAGGAAAAGATTTCAAGGAGACTAAATTATCCAGGTGAATATGTGCAAGTTCAGATCCGGGAGTTATACAGATAGTTTTAAAAATTAAGTTGTTTACGGATTTTGTTTTTGTCTCAGTGCCTGAGGGAGGATGTTCCATTTCTAAGTTATGCATGATGATTACAGGGTATCACCCAAAGAATTGTGAGAATCGTTAACTACAAATCCCTGTGTATCTGATGAACAACGAGGTCTTGAAGTCGATAACCATTACAAAATGTAGTCAAAGGAGGGACATTTATCAGGACATTACTAATTTCAACTATGAAAGACTAAGGAGGTTTGGAGTTCAAGACAATTTAATTTTTTTCTGTGCTAGTCAGCAATGGGTGAAATTTGACATCTTGGTTGCAAATTGGGTGATTTTCTTATAGCACCGTTCCAGTTGTTACACAAAGATGTGCTAGTGTTTGTGAGTATAGGTGAAACATAAAGTAAGGCAAAGGGTAGGTAGGTGGTAGATGTATTGATTCTTGATTGTGGAGTGAGAAAATTAGAGACCCTATACAGAAGGCCTCGTTTTTGGTGGCTTTTTATTATGTTATGGATATGAGTATCAGATTTTATTTGAATATGATTATCAGATTTTATTTGATCTTGTATAGTAACTCTTAGTAGTTAGGAATGGGAGTCTACTTCATGATAAATGTTTTGTGGAATTATAATTGTGAAACAAGTCTTCTTGTGTGATTGAGGCTTAGGGGCGAAAACATTAGTTTTCTTAAGGTTTAGGGTTTAGGTGCAGATATGAATGTGAGAGACATTTTTCTGTGAAGGTGAAAAATTCTTGTGTTAGACTTTGAAGTGAGGATTAGGAGGAGACAGAGCAGATTAGAGTAGCATCATCATCATACTGGATAATGGTAGCATGGGGTATGGGGATTAGGAGGAGACAGAGCAGATTAGAGTAGCATCATCATCATACTGGATAATGGTAGCATGGGGTATGGCCATCAATAGTTTGTTTATAAATAGCTTGAATAATAGGCCGAAGGATTTAATCCTGTGGGACACCTGTAGCCACAGGCAGAAAGGTTGAGAAGGATGAGTGTCATCTTACTGCCTGTGTATTGTTACTAAGGCAGCTAGAAAAGCAATATAGTGATGAAAGGAAAATCTGAAGAAAAAAAGTGTGTGTATTAGTTTATTATGGGAGACAATATGTTATGATATGCTTTAAAGAGATCTAGAAAAATTGAAGCGATAAGATTATTTTTATTTTTTCTTGATATGCTGAGATAAGGAAGGATAATAAGGCTGTAGTTCTACTGTAGTATACAGGATAAAACCCATGATGATTTGGAGAGAGAGAGAACATTATTAGAGAGGAAGAGTTGAAGAACCTTATTGTGGTTGCATTTCCAGGAACTTTTAAAGAGCTGATAGTACAGCAGTGGGTGAAAATTAGACATATCAGTGGAACTGTGTCCTTTGTATAGGGGAGATTGCTTTCCTAAGGTAAGAGCAGTAGATTCTGGTACAGAGTGATGAATGAGTATAGATGTTGGGCAGGAGAGTGGTTTTGCTGCAGGTTTTAGGTGCACAGCTGGATGATTATGAGGGCCAGAGTGGAAGGATTCAGTCTGTAAATTTTCTTTTTCAATAGATTTGATTTCATCTGGTTGAAAGGTGAAGGACTTGAGGATGTGTTGGTCCATGAATGGAAGGTGGGATGGTTTCTTGGAAGTGAAATTGTATTAAGACTGCAACCGTTTTTATAAAATGGGAGTTGAATCTACAATCTATGTCTTCATAAGTAAAGTTTGGAACTGGATTAAGTTGAATTGCTTGTCCTGGTTTGAGGAGATTGTTGATTAGGACCAGAGGGCTTAATAGAGGAACACTTGAGAATTTTCAAGCAAAGTATAGTAATGCCTTTTATTAGTTAGTATGATTTTTTAAATTGTGGAGGCACTTATATAATTGGAAAGTAGAGAGATTTGTAGTTGTATGACATGCTTTCCAAGCCATGCCTTTCTATCTCATGATAAGTTTTGTTTCTGGTTTTAGCCAAGGGGCTAGGATAGCTTTAATTATTTTCTTCCTAGTTGGGGCAACAATATTAAGCAGGTTAAGGAAGATGGAAATGAAAGTGTTAACTGATCGAGTGGAAAAAATTTGAGTATTAGCGCAATTGATTTGTGATAATGAAGAGAGGAAAGTATTGAGGTGGAAGTTCTTTAGATTTCTAATGTAGATGAGTTGGGGGGAGGGTTCATAGATATTGCATTTTTGTTGTGTAGCAAATGTAAGATGATCACTTTAAACTTCTGGAAGTGCACCTGTTTCTTTTATATTGTAAGGTGAACTAGTTAGAAACCAATCAATGGTAGTTGATTTGTTGGTTGTTTTAATGAATGTAGTAGGAAAGCTGACTAGATGAGTAAAATCAAATAGGTTGATTGACACTGAAGAGTAATTATTGTTTGTTGATTTCCATTTATGGTTAAAATCAGCGAAGATAAGGGTTTCATGGTTAATATGAGATGATATCCAAGATAGATGAAGCAGTGCTTGGGAGTTGGAGACAGTGACAAGACATGCTTATTTGTTAAGGTTAAGATTTAAGTGTGAGACTAGGATTTCAACAATTAAGAAAGAGGGCAGTTTGTGGGAATAAGGAATGTTAGCTAAACAGGATTAGTAGATTAGGACTATGCCCCTCTTCTTTTGTTAGTGTGATCTTCTTTAATGATAATATAAACTGGATGTGGAAGATTATTGCTATTAATGTGAGGTTTTAGCCAAGTTTCAGTGATAGCAATTGCATCAGTGCAGGCAGCCCCCCAGGCATGAAATTCTGTGATCCTATTTGAGATACTACAAATGCTAAGAATCTGAAGAGTGAGGAAGAGAGAAATTGATGTGTATATATATATATATATATATATATATATATATATATATACTGCGGTGGTGATGCTGCGGTAGCGTTGTCACCTCACAGTTAGACGTTGCCCGTTCAATTCTCAGTTAGAGAGTCTTCTGTGTGGCGACATGCGCGAACAGGCGTTCCTTCGTTGAAGGTTGTGCATTAGGCCCGGCAAGCCAGCACGTAAAACTCTTCTGCCAATCATTAGCGGACCGGAGTTCCGCTGTGGCGACCCCTACCCGGGAAAAGCCAAAAGACACAAACAAACAATATATATATATATATATATATATATATATATATATATATATATATGTATGTATGTATGTATATACATGTATATAGGTGAGATCAGGGTTAGGATGAACATTGCCTGAAAAGTATCACATTATAATTGGTAGGAGAAGACAGGGAGTTGTATACTGAGATGTGAAGGAAGGTTTCTTGGGGCATGTTTTGTCTTAGAAGAAGTGAGCAGTACTTAGGAGAAGAGATATGGTGGATTCTGTTTGGTGATATTTTTTTGAGATATGTATTTTCTGGATTATGATGAAAGAGTAGTGATGGGTGAGAGAAGCTAATGAAGTTCTAGTAAAAGTTTGATAAGGGAGAGTAGCATGATTTGTTCCAGTGTGGGATATACATATTTATACAAGTAGTGTAAGAGCATTGTCATTGCAATTCGATAAGCTTAACTTGTAGTTGGGAGAGAGGGATAATATTTTGAATTTGTAAACAGGATGTGCTTTGTATTATAATGGTAAGTATGGTTTTATTTATGGTAGATATTCATAGTGTTGTGATAGTAGGATATGAGGGAAATGAAACGTGTTATCTTTTCACTGGGTAGAGTTTTGGAGTTGTGATGTGGGAGGAGACAGGATTGTAGGCGCCCTGTCTAGCTACAGTGCCTTCTGCCCTTTCAGGACCTTGCCTTAGTAATCTTTGTGTGTGCCTCTTGATTCCTTTTCTACCAAAAACTCTGCCATGTCTTTTGGGTAGCAGAAATTGAAAAATTTCAAATTTGTTGTCCATGGTCAGTGCTCACAGCCTTTCCATTAAGCTGGTCTTGTTAATTTACTTGTCTCTTTTCTATGTCAGCATTGCTAATTGAACAAACTGACATCTTTCTACTTAACTTTTCTTCCATAACTGTGCAGTATTGGCCCCTTCCATCATTGTTATGGACCTTGCACAGTTGTGGCTGACTTGTCTTTCTGAAGGTAGGATGTAGTTCCTATTTATCATGGCATTGGACATCCCTGCTTTAAACAAATACATAATTGAGAAAATATTCTGCTGGGGTTTGGATGGTGTGCACTTTGTTCAAAAACTAAAAAGAGTAATAGAAGGATCTGAAGATTTTTTTTTCTGCTTTTTGATCCCCACTGAAAGTCCTGTATGCTGGATTTTTTTTCTTTTTATTACACTATCAGAAAGTTAAGATGTTGCATTTAATATTGTGGACAATTTACAGGAGGATGGCAGATATGAAGGACCAACCCTGGCACAAGCTATTGAATTGTTTGGAGGAAGGCGCTGGACTAAGAGAAATACAAGCACCACATCACTGACCAAAAGTACTGACAAGCCTGCTATACAGAGAAACAATACTCTGGGAATAAGCAATGCGAAGAAAAAGAAAAAGTCTCTAATGAGGGTAAGTCAGGCTGTTGGTGAGTGTCTTAGGTCTATTTCTGCAACAGATAGTGATGCCAGTACTTTTTTTATCTGTTGATTCATTAATCAGGCAGGTTGGCTGGTCCACAGTGCCTAATGTTGCTACATGTTTAGTCATGGCGTCTTATGAAGTCTTTGTTCTCTTGCCAGTACAGGTCAAGAGTCGATCCTGCTTCACGACTTTTAAAAATTAGTGTAGCTATTTTATTTTCTTTTTTCCTTTTTTTTTTCTTTTTGAAGCACACCTCAAAGTGTATTGTTCATTGTGCCACATGAACTTTAAGTTTTGTATTCATCTTGAAGTTCTGCATCCCTGCTTCCCTGTTATGCATGCATAAACTGTAAGTACAATAAATACAAGCACCGTCATATGCGGTAAGTCTATATTAAATGCAAAGCTCCAGGATTAAGAGGATCCATTAAAATGCATGTGGCTGTATTAAAGAAATTATGGGTTCCTTTTTAGTTGATTGCGTTTTCAGAAACTCAAACTCCATATGGTTGAGAGTTTTTGAAGAACCGAAGCTTTTGAATGGAGATCACAATACAGTGATGATCAGGAAATTTACCTGTTTCCCCACTGCAGTGCGATCTTGAGAGTTGTTATATATAATTTGCAGAGGATGTGGGAGGGGGGTGAGGGGGGGTGTACCCAGCTGCAAAAATGTGAAAAAGGTAGATTTTTTTATGTTTGAGTTTTCGGAAACTCGGTTATATGGTGTCTCCAATATTTTTTTTGAGTTTCCGAAAAGTCGATTATCTGACATAGACCCAAATTATGACATCAACGTACTGTTTAATGTTTACTGCTTGTCTGTATGATATTTTTCTGTCATTACTCTTGTCTAATGCAGTGTTTGCTTATGGAGCTTTTCCTCTGGTCTGTATATAAAGGGGTTAACCTGGGACACAACTATTATTAAGAAATAAATTAATTTGCATAATTAATCAGCCGTGAGACTTCTTGTCATAAGACATGACAGAAATAGTAGGACTTAAGTACCATTTTTGCAGTTATCTAACAATGATTGACACACAGACTTGTAAAATGAGCATTTTTTATCTATCAAGGGAGACAGTGGAGATGGCACTGACGATGAGATGGTGTCACGTAAAATAAAGAGCTACAAAGAGTCCCGCATGAGAAGTTCTTCTGATCCTCCAGATTTTGATGAACAAGATGAAGCAGGTATAAATTGCTGAGCCAGCATTACGGTTTAAAAAAGAAATATTTTTGCCCCTCAAAAGATGCTGCTGCAGATATGCATTTCTCAAAAACTTTCCTTGCAGATGGCAGACAGTCTGCAGTTTATTCTGTGAGCAATTGCTGGATTATCCAGTATTTTGGCATCTGCATGAGAATCATGGCATGAAAACAAAGTGCAAATTCGTCTAAATCTAACATTTTTTACAAAGTCTCTTTTGTCTGTTTTGTGACAGTAAACTGCCTCTTTTACAAGATCATCTATATTAAAAGTAGGCTGTTGGAGTATCAGCAGTCTTTTATTCAAAACAACAGATTGTTTGGTGCTGTAATTCAGCTGTGGTTTTTCCTGCTATGACTTCAGCATTGTGCAGTTATTACCAGTCTGCAGACTTTCTTTATAGTAGTGTAATTGGGGACAACATTTCTGCAAATACTTTTCTTCCTTGTATTCTTGAAATGGAATTGTATCATCACTAAGAATGCACAAAAACTAAGCCTTGTAACCAGACTTTCCAGTGGAACGAATTAGTAAGAAAGTAACTCATAGGTGATTAAAACTTTTTGTTATATTGCAATGCACGCACAGTGAAGATGCCTTTGTAAAACAAGCTTTCTTTTAAAAAGATACTGCTTTTGCAGTTAAAATTATTTCATCTTTGTGCAGTTGCTTCTAAGCAGTCAGTGTATTGTGCATTATTTTCCCCAAGTGTGTGGTTTCTTTTATGGGCATACTTATAGTATTTGTTTGAAATATGTATGGTCTCTTTGCAGACTTCATTTTTCCTGTTTTGTTTCCAAAATATTCCGCTATTCATTTTCTAGTTCCTTGCAAGAGGATTTGCAGTTTGGGAGCCTACAGCTTCTGTGTTCACCCTTATATTTGACCACCTTATTTCATTTAGTTTTGCTAATACCGCTGCTTCTCATTTATAACATACTGTTATGACATTAAGCCACTCCCATCCAAGTCATTCTAAATGTTCTTTATCAAGTTAAGTTAAAAACGCAAAAATAAACAAAATGTTCCACAAGGAAAACACCTGTCTCTCTCCCGTAAATTATCCTGTCTTTGGGTGATCACAGAAAAAAGTATTTCCTTGAATCCAGATCATCAACATGGCTTTTAATTATGCCTTCTCATTTCTACCAGTGTGTGCTTGCTGCTTAACTAGAATTTCGGATTTATTGTGCTTCTTTTTACAGAACGCTGCCATGGAGTGACCATTGCTTCATCCTGTGCAGTGGCATCAAGGAGGGCTCAGTCACTCAGTGTCTCAAGAACACCAATGACAGCAACACCAGTCAGTCCAGCTTCTTCTCCCAGCCTGTCGGCAACCAACAAGAGTCAGCCTAGGTGAGTGTTATTGTCAGACTGATTTTCTTATTTTGACATTCACATACTTTTGACCTGGATGCTATGCAAGCTTCACCAACAAGTAAAACAAGGATTTATCTCTAAGGTTCATGCCTTGTGAGTTTAACTGTTGGCCTAGCACAATTGTCCCATTCCCCCACATTCACACTTTCACTAAAAAATAAATCATGAAAATAAACAGGTAGTATACCAGTCAAAATATCAATCCTGGCAGTCAAAGAGCCAACCTCCACCACAGTTGATGATGCTCCCTTGATTATAGTGGAGCAAGCCTTCTGCTCCAATTTCAGTTCTCCTATATAGGTGTTTTCACTGGATATAGAGGATGACGCTGATGGTCCTTCTGCTCCAGGCCCTTCCTTCCTTGAGCAGGACACCAGTCCCCCATTGTTGATTAAAGTCTATGGATGGTAAAACTCCAGACAAGACCCTAACAGTGGCTTCACCCAGCACTTAGCACCTATAGCTACAGCAGTGCTGGTACCTAGAGAGAGCAGTTTTCAATTACTGGTTTCCGCTACACTAGTCCTTCTAGCATATCTCCTCCAGCATCTGCTTACCCAGTGTTGGGACAATCAATATGTGTACATATTGAGGCTTTACCTATGATGCCACCTTATCTGTTGCTGGTCTACTGATCTTCATTACCCTCAGTGTTGGCCTTCTAGTTGTTGGTACACCTGATGCTGGTCTACCTGATAATGGGCTCCTCAATGTCAGCTGACTCAGCAGAGTCATATTTTCATTAACAAGTCAGACAGAGGCTGGTATTTCAGACAATTATTTCCACAGCTACCATGTAGCTGGCTTCTTTTCTGTTTTATAAGGGGTGGGAACATTTCTGCAGACATTTGTCTTCCTTATATTCTTGAAATGGTGATTGCATCATCTCTAAAAATGTACAAAAATGAAACTCTGTAACCAGATTTTCCACTGAAATTAATTAATAAGCATCCAGACAGGTGTATATGTGGCTAGGCTGTTTGCATTTCTCCTACACAAGCTGTTGTAATCAAGCCTTCTCCACCATGAACCTCCTGCAGCTTCCCTGCAGAAGTTTAGAGTCCCGTTAACACAATTCCTGGCTCATAATCAGGTGTCTGCTTCTAAGCAGCCCCAGAACTTTCTAATTAAGGGTTATACAAGTCACAGTGGCATAAGAAGGCTGCGGCTCAGACTAAAAATTTGGAACAATGCCATGAATTGAACTCAATTACATTGGTTATGGAGGATGTGGAGATAGTCCTTGTACTCCAGCCCCTCTAGAAGACTATAACATGATTCAGATCTTGCATTTAATTCATGGGAAAAGGGATTTACGTTAAGAGGATGTATCTTCTCCATAAAGGAGACTTAATTCCTGCAAGATTACAACATCCCTCATGGATTGTCTCCTTATAGCAGGTATGCCAAAGGATGTCACTTCATATGAATGAGAATGCCCTGACATGTGGCTTCTGTACCCTGGAAGACAGGTTCTCCTATTCCTGAAAGCAAACGTAGTTTGTGGAAATACGCATCCAAGACAGACATTGCCATATCAGGAGCAACCCTTAGAAGGAAATCCTGTTCATATACCCCAGCTACCCATCCCTTGGGTGAGGAATTGAGGGTTCTGGACAAATTTGGAAGGTATATGGAGGGACCACTGCCTTATAAAGGAAACTGAACTATTTTGCAGACATTCTTTACTTCCAGTGGTGCCAGCTACATACAGTGCACCATGTAGTGGGTGGAAGGTAAGCAGTCCCTTGAAGGACGCCATCAATGCTTAGAGCACCAACTTTATGGTTAGAGTAGCATACAGTACTACAGATAAGACAGTTAGGACAGCAGGATTTGGAATTGCCATCCACTGGCACTCCTGGATAGACTTAACTCCCTTCATGGACTCACCCTTTAAGGATCCCCTATTGTTTGATGCAGAGACTGATAAAACAATAAAAGCTATAAAGGAAAATTGCCAGTTTCTTATGGGTAAAGTTGTGAAATTCAGAGTCTCAAGTGTGCCTTCAACAGGGCACAGAGGAGTCAGCAGGGGCCATGGTTCTACCAAAACTCACACACCCAAACATACGCCTATGCTAGACTCCATGATCAGTCCAGGTTAGGGATGAAGCATGCATGCCTGACCATAGGCAAAGGTCTATAGCAATGTCAGGGATGCCAAGGACAGTCCCATGAAGAACTCACAGCAGTACTAACTTCCCACACAACTATCTCCAGGAGGAGCTGATTTAGGGGGACACTCATTCCATGCCTTCCACTGACTTGCCATTACATCAGAGGATTGGAAAAGCAATACAGTAAGACTGAACGTTTATCTTCTTTTCCATTCTACCTAGTTCATAACATCCCTTTTCTGACAATCTCTACTTGTCAGAAAACAATTAAAAGGAAATAAGTTACAAGCTTTCGACAGGAAAGAGCTATCAAAATGTTTCCAAAAGAACATTAATCTTTTCGATATTATTCTGGAATATTTGTAATTCCAAGCGATTCGGGGGAATTTAGGACAGTCCTAGGTCTGAGTTGCCACAACAGCTTCATCCCCAAAGAGTTTCTCCGTAAGCTCACACTTCAGTCACTTTTCCCATGTGTATACAGAGGAAAAGGATGGACATTCTCTGTGTATTTCTGGGATGCTTACCTGATTATCAATACAATGAGTCATTCCATATGGGTCTTTGCTTTCATGTAGGGGTCAATCAATATCAGATTCAGTCCCTTCTGTTTGATGTAACCATGGCTTCGAAGGTGTTCACAAAACTCATGTCAGTAGTGGCTGGACACCACAGACAACTGGATTACATTTTTTTTCCTGCCTTGGCAACTAATTACTGATGGTCAGCTTTTGAGAGTGTCTCATGTCATACAGTGGTGCATGTGCTGCTCATTTTTCTACTGTTTAAGATTTGAGATGTCTTTCAAATTTGAAAATTCTCAGCTGAACAAACTCTTTCAACAGCTAATGTTTGTTGGCTACTCTTAAACTACCACCATATGTTGGCTCCTTTTACCCCTCAAATGGCTGAAAAATTAACTAGCCACCATTCCCAGGTAGTAACAGGCTGCAATTTTCCAGGCTGTTAAGCCTAATGGTAGTCTCATTCCAGCTACTGTGTGAGAGTTAATCAATGGACACTGAGAGTGCAGTGGTGTCCCCCCATCAGTAAATCAGGACATTCCCAGTACCTGCCCCCTTCCCTTATATCTAGGGATCAGGTCATCACTGCTCTCTGAAAGGCAAAAAATACAGCCTCCATGGGACCCGATAACATCCCAGGCTGCATCCTACATGAACTCAGGCAGGAACTTCCAGCACCATTAGGTGCCTTTTCAACCTAAACCTGAGTACCGGCTTTGTCCCAGCTGAGTGTATGACAGCCACTGTCATCCCTTTACACAAAGGTGGAATGTCCATCGATCTGGGAAATTATAGACCCATCAGCCTAACTAGCCTGATCTGCAAGCCATGGAATGGATTATCATGGACCTCATTAACAAGTACATTGGCAACCTCCAAACACCTGATTGCACACAGTTTGGCATCGTCAAGGGGAAGTCATGTCTGTTAAATTTGGTCGACTTTTTTGAGACAGTCACCAAAACCATGGTTGAGGGAAAGACAGTGCACACCACCTACCTTGACCTGGCCAAAGCCTTCTACACTATTCCCCACACGAGCATAATAGATAAACTCTCTCAACTAGGCATCAATCCATATGCTACCAGATAGGTAGCTAACTGGCTCACTGATAGAACCCACCTAGTCAAAATAGGGGAGGCCACCTCAAGCAGTAGACATGCACTGAGGACATACCCCAGGATTCGGTCTTGGGGCCTCTGTTATTTAGGATATACTTTTCTGAGGTGCAGGCCAAAACCAGTGGGTTATGGCTGACTGCAAGCTGGTCTCTGTCATAAATTCCCCTATTGACATGGACATCCTCCAAGAGGGTCTCACCCAAACAAATGACTGGTGCCAGAAATATGGCCTCAAGCTGAATACAAAAAAAATGCATAATTATCCCCTTTGGGGAGAATGATATCCATGCACATTATCACATTAATAACAATGTCTGAAGCATGCAGTCAGTCGTGAGGGATTTGGGCACCCAGATTGATAGCAGCCTGACCTTTGACCACCATGTTGCTTCCATTGTACGGAAAGCTTTCTACATGGCCCACCTCATAAATAAGGGTATTTCATCCAGGGACAAAGGAGGTCATAACATCCCTGTATTCTTCCCTTATAAGACCCATTATTGAGTACAACACCCCATTTGGCATGTACCTCTCCAAGCACATGCAGCAGCTGGAGAGACCACAGAGGTTCCTCACCAGGAGAATCCAGGGACTCAAAAATCTGCCACGCACAGTGTGAAGGCTGCCAGCCTAGCTAGATAGAATTTTGTAAATAATTCTATGTCATTGTAAATATTAATATAATCCACAGGCGTGTTTTTACAAATGTAAGAAAACTGTGTTATATATTCTGAGCTTCAAAAATGTAACCACAGTGCACCCTGCTGGAAGAAAGCTGATAAGTGAAGCATTTTGTGACTGTTTTATCTCAAGCTCGGAGACAGGATGTTTGGACTAAGGAATTCTTTCTATTGTCTTAGGACAAGAGTTAATTACTAGGTATTATATGTAAAATGTCCTTTATTGCTTTGGTTTCCTGGCAAGTGCAAGATTACAAACAAATGTTAAAGTTTGAGTTCTGTGAGCCTGAGAAACTTCAGCAGAGGTGTTAATGATGTAATGTGAAATGACTCAGCAGTACTGAGTGTTATCAATTTAAGACTTTCTCAGAGAAAACAATTGAGCATTTTGGATTTTGTCTAAAGCTGACAACAACACACCAGGCACTTGCTTTGCTCTGTAAGTAGGATCTTAGATCTTAGTATTCCTCTTAGATTTAGATAGAAATAGTAAGATTAGTCTAGCTGTTTTCTTTATTTATGTCAGACTTTCCTACAGTATTATTTTAGAGTTTTCTGTGATTTCTGAACTCTGTAATGTCATTATGTTGAATGAATAAGTATTGTCTTGTTTTTTTATTTATTTATTATTAAATATTTTGAACCTTTCAACTGTGGCTGTTTTGTGGAGAGATAATTTAAGCTCTAGAGTACTTGCATGTATTTGGTGATACTGTCCAAGCCCTCCAATAGTCTTACTTTTCGGCACACTTACTGTTTGGATAACAGTAACATTACACAGTGAAATTGGTCACCCTTTGGGAAGGGCCTTATAGTAGCTGATATTAGTGGTTGTTGGCAGTCAGTTCTATCTTATAGTTTGGGCAGAAAGGGGGCACAGCTGGAGAATCTCTGCCAGCCTTCCCCAGAGGTGTCTGTGTGTTTGTATATAAATCAAAACTTAAAGTGTGTGTGTGTCAGCTACTTGGGCAGGAACACAAAGCACTGGTTGGACAGAGAGGGTGCTAGACATTTTAGCTTAATCATTAGGCTGAGATCTGTACCATGTAGCTCTGCCAGTGGGGAGTCTTATTGGGGATCTGGAGAGAAAGGGAGAAACCAGCCCCAGACTGACTGATCTCTGAGTGCTGTTAAAGGAAATTGTACTTTACTGTGTGTGTACTTGTAATCCTGCCAATATGCATGGGCGTCACACACAGATAGGCTAAAAGCCCTATCCTTCTACTCTGTTTCATACAGTCTCCTCAGAGGTAACCTTTGTCTTGCATACAAGGTGATCTCAGACCCCTACTTGATGGGACTGCTACATATCCATAAGTCAAGCTCCACTCAAGTAACCCTCACATACAGCCTCATCCTGGTCTGTGACATCAATAGGACTTGTTGGCGGGACAGATTTGTGTCCCAGAGTCCCTCATCTGTAGAGTAGACTCCCTCTCCATGTCAAGCAGGGTACCTCTTTACCCCTTTTTAAGCAAAACCTGGATAACTGATTGGGAAATAGAAAATACATCCCTGGGATTGCACCCGTGTCCCTGTTGGACAGGGGCATAAGGTGCTGATTTGTCTATACATGGACTAAACTCTTGGCTAGGCTTATAATGGCCTCAGGGCCAATAGTCTAGTAACTTCCTATGATTCATGCCCAAAGCAAGATCACCCAGTTATACAGAAAGCATCTGACATTGTGGCGCTCCCCCTCTAACCTCTTGCTCAGCAAGCCCTTTGCAGTCCTCCATCAGAAGGATCCATAATGATATTTATGTCTTTTCTGAAATGTGGGTGCCACTTTAGTAACACCACAGTACAATGACTGTGGTCACACCATAATGCTAGATAGCATATCAGTGTATTATGAATATGAGCAACACTCTTTACCTCCTTGCCTTTCGGACAATACTATTGCAACTTATCCAGGGCATATTTGTGTTCAGTCAGACCAAAAATCAGTAATGTGGTACATCAGTAACTGGTGAATACATTTGTATATCCCTTTGCAAGGTATTTCTTTCAGAGGTCCATATTCCAGAGAGGACCATCCATCTGCCAACCAGCTAAGCAGGTTCATTCAAGTACTCATGAATGGTCAGACAGCCCATCAACAGTCCAGAAAATTTCTCACATACGGGAGTGCTCTGTTTATAACCTGCTCACCCTCCAATATTACAGCAACCATTTCTGTGTGATTTCAACTTGTAACAATCCCACCTTGGATACATTGACTCATTAGAGGCCAGTGGATCTACCTTATGCATTCCGTACTTCATATGCATCACAGAATTGTGGCACACTACTGAGCTAGAAAACATGTGCAATTTCAGGTGCATTTTTATCTCAATATAATTAATAATTAAAAATATCCAGAAAGTTATCACTTTTAATTATTTGCCATGAATAAATTACAAGGGAAGGAGTCCCAGTTTACCCTGTCTAGGTATCTGTCAGAGTCTAATGTATTTTGCTATGGAAGTTGTACTAAAATATTACCAAGCAAACCAAAAGCACATTCTGCTAGGGCTATAGCTACTTTCTTAGCTCTGTTGGTGACATCTGGTCCAGTTAATGATGGTTGTGCTGGTGGTATTTCCTTTTCAGATATGTATTTAATTGTTTATTTTTACTTATTTTTTGTTCAGAAGATTAGTCCCACTAAACTAATAGCCTCTTTTCCGGGGGATAAACCAAAGTTGGTATCGATACTACTAGGGGAAATTTGGCCACAAAATCAGGGAATTTCTCCTACTCTTTAGAGCTCCTACATGGTTCTGAAGGGCTTCTACAGCAGCAAAAAAGTGGTCTAAAGGAAGCAGCAGCATGGAGGAGGACAGAAAGGTTATATAGAGTTTGGAAGTAGAAAATGAGAATTTGGAGGGAAACAATGTTCCGTATGGAGCTTCAGAATGTAAACAAAGATCCCCGTGTGGTGGATGTTACAAATCAGCAGCATTTAGCTCTCTTAGTGGAGAAGGAAGTAAGTCACTCTGTGGAAGTGGAACAGATAACAGAACTGGGATCTGGATGGCTTGTAGATGGTGATCTGTTAAAAATAATTGAGCAAGATGATCCAAGATACAGTTCTGCTGTTTCATAGGTTGAGATAATTTTTTAGGAAGCATTGAGGATGGTTATGTGGAAAAGGAACCAAGTGATGTGGCAGCAGAGAATGCAGCAGGAAAAAAAAAACGTATGCAGTAGTGGCAGAACATAAAAGAGGAAAGCCGCAACAAACTGAGAAGTTGTCTGGTTTTGGGGCAGCAGATATTGCAGTAACTAAAAACATATGCAGCAAGGACAGTAGGCAAAAAAGGAGAACAGCAACAAACTGTAAATAAAACTTGTAGAGCACAGTGTGTGATGTGTCTTTAAGAACCATAGCAAGTGATGACTGTGCATGTATAAATAACGGGCACATGTTGTACCTAGTGCCATTTTGAAAGTGCAGCCAGAGAGTAAGTATGTGAGAATCAATGTAGTTACTTTGTATGTAAGTTACCTAAGTTGAAGTTAATAGCTATAATTGTAATGTGTTTGTACATAATAAAGCTGCTTGAACAGAACCCACAAAGACTCGTCTATTACATCGTGACAACACAAGCGACAAAATTGTTGTAAAAAGAAGAGAAGTCCAACTGTGAGAGTAAGAACAAAAATGATACTGTAATAGATGTTATGTATGGGACAATTTGGTAACTCTTCTGGGTTTTAAAGCTCAAGAAATTCAGCCTTTTTATACATATTGGCACAGAGATTTTTTTGTAATTTAACTTCTGAAACTGAGAGTCTGATGATGAAATTTCTGGAACTGTTTTACAAAAAGAAAGGTATTCATCCATGGAACAATTATTTGTTTTCTGGTACTAACTTAAATGTTTAAAAAATGTTACTTTGTCATTTAGAACTGATGAACTAGGAGAAGACAGTGTTAACAAAGCATGCAGAGTTTGTTTGAAACTATTGATAATATTGTGAAAGTTAGATATTACAGATATTTATGGAATGGAAAGTGGAGGTTGGAAGCCATTTTGAAATGTGAAAAAGCACAGTCAAATACTAGCCAAGTCTTATTTTGTGGCTGATCATATAGGGAAATTACAATATGCTGTCAAGCCTAAATCATGTTTCTTTTGTGAGGACTTTTCTCATTTAGATAATGATTGTAAAAAGGTGCATTATAACCAGTGTGGGGGAAAAAAGGACATACAACAAGAAGATGCATGCCTGAGTTCAGGTTGTATAAAAAAAAAAAAAAAAAAAAAGACAGTTTTGGATGTATTTTCAAGAGCAAACAGTCTTCTTCTTCTTTCGGCTTTTCACAGTTAGGGGTCACCACAGCGGATCACTTGTCCACTCATGATTGGCAGTGGAGTTTTACGGTGTCGAGTTGCCAGCCCGGCGCCCAACCTTCAACAGAAGGCACACACATGCACACCCACCTAGGGCCAATTTCAGTAAATAATGGGAAAAAAAAGGAAGAAAACATACATGAGGATGGACAACACGAGGCTGGAGGGGGGAGGGTAAAATAGGTGAAGAAGAAGAATCTGTCGAAGAAGAAAAAAATACATAGGGGAAAATGAAGAGAGAGAGAGAGTGTGTGCAGGAAGAGATGTCAGGAGAATGATTGACACTAAAAATTTAACTAGTGAGAAATCTGATTCTGAGGATCAAGGATTATTTCAAAGTAAACCCAGGAAAAATATTTGGTTGGGGGAAAAATAAAAATAAGAAAACAAAAATGTATGAGTAAAAAGTAGGAAAATAGAGAATGGAAAGTAAAAAAAAAAATCCAGAATGAGTTGAGAATGAATTTGAAAAATAAGCTGTTATTATTAGTGAATTGGAGGAAAGTAAATGTTGATTCATTATCAGGCCCAGATGGTACTGGTTATAGAGTGTTCAAGAAATGAATGATTGGCAAAGAGAGTATTTAGTAAATGTACTGAATAAATGATTGAAAGAAGGGTTTGCTTATGAAGAATTATGTAGTGAGATATTGTTGCAGTTTATATGGAAGAAAGATGAGAAGGATGAAATCAAAAACTAGAGACCCATCACACTAAATAACACAGACTGTAACGTTTTTATAAAAATAATACAGCGAAGAATGGAAGGAGGATGAGAGATTATGGAAGACGGTATATATGGCATAAAAGGGAAGGGATGTCAAAATCGTTAATGGTTGCGAGCAAAATTGTGGATGATGATATAAGTAAAAGGTAAGATGTGAAAGTTATGGCAGATGATAATAGCGAGGCATTTGATTTAGTAGGATATGTTGCTTTGTGGGATGTTATAGAGAAGTATGGAGTATGTTATGGATTTAGGAGTGTGTGTATGTCAGCATATCAAAATAATAGAGTGAGAGTGTTAGTGAATGGCTGGCTGAGTAAAGAAATATACATGCAGTGTGGTATAAGACAAGGATGTCCCACAAGTGGAATGCTGCTTGCATCAGTGATGAATGCAACAGTGAGTGAAAGATGCTTGATATGTGATGCAAAAGGAGGTGGTGATAGTGATTCCAGTACTTCTTGCGTATGTAGACAATGTAGTTGTAGATGGTAAGAACAAAATATGGATGAGGGAAGTGTTGTTTTCTCTGAATAGCTGTTTAAAAGAAATGGGAATGACCTTGAACAAAGATAAAAGTAAGGGTTACAGAGATACGTTGAAAATATGGGTGTATTTTTCAGTGAATAAAGTGTTTTTGCTAGGAATAAAATTTGGTAAGAATTATGTAGTTTTGATGCAGTGGGAGAGTTCTATAAAAGAAATGAAAGAAATATGTCTTCTCTGAAGGACGTTTAGATTAGTATTCATTGAAAAAGTTTATCAGGTGAAATTGGTTATTAATGGCAAAAATAGCATATATGTCAAATGTTTATATGATCCCAGAAAAATATGAAAAGGAAATGATGCAGTTGGGGTTTTCTTTCATATGGGTTCCGAGATTAAACTCTGTGAAAAAAGGTGTGTTGTATAGAAGTGAAAATGGAAGGGGATTGAGGTTACTAAATCCATTTGTTTATTCTGCTTTATTAAACTTGTATAGAGTATTAAAGTTGGTAAAGGAAGAGAATGAAAATTTAATAGTGAGAATGTTTAAATATAAGTACAAAAGTTTCTGGAAGATGATGAGAAAAAGTATATGTAAATGAAGAAATTAAAAATACTAACATGGAGAATAAAAACTGATATTATAGAGAAAGATAGAAGGATTTGGTATAATAATTTGATGAAATGATATTATTATTATTATTATTATTACTATGTAAATCCTCCATATTTGTAAACTAAACATATTTGTAAACTCAATACAACAGCCTTCAAACTTGCAGAAGGCCATAAGGCCATACATGTTACTGTGCCTGTGATCTGATGTCAAGGCTGCAGCTTCACTTACTTTTAAACTGATAACCTAAATCAGTTATTAATAATTTTTTTAATAAAGTTACTAATGGATCAGAGATCTTGAGAATTAATTTAACATATTCTACTAATATAAGTCACATATATGATATTTTAAATAAACACTGAGATATTTTAACTGAGTCAAGATATTTATAAAATAGTGGGTGATAAACTATAATGTACTTTTAGGAATGAAAGGAACTTGAAAAAACATTTATGCTATAATGAAGCTAGACTAGCCTCTGTACCTGTTACTAGTAGGACTGTTACACATCCATGTAGGAACTGTAGTTACTGTGCTTACATTACATGTTTTACTCATCCAGTTACTCAGAAACATTGTTATAATAAGATGTTTTATTCTGATAGTTGCATCTAAATATGTGGTTTACCTTGCCAGTTGTAAGTGCTGTAATGTGTTTTATATGGACAAAACAAACAGAATGTTTAAGGAATGAGTTTGTGAACATATCAGTGTTATTAAGCAACAAATTAAGAAAAATGCCTTGCTAGGCATGTCTTGGAAATGGGTGCAGACAGTTTTCTTTTTCAAGTTGTTAATCTTAATTTATGAGGAAGGGAAGTCATTAATTGTATTGAAAATTATGAATATGAACTGTTTTCCAAGATGAATTCAACTGTTTTTCCAGGTTTATATGGTATGTATTAATTGAAACCGGTTTTAAAAAACTTTTTTTAAAAAGATGAATGCCCCTTTAATGGGTGAGTGTTTTAAATGATCATGTGATTTTCTTCTTTATAAATTGAGTATAGTGTGATGATGTAAAAGTTGTTAATCTGATAAAGCTGCTAAGTGAAAGAGCGTATTATTATATTTTTATGTTGTCATATATTAACTATTAAAGTTACTTCGTACATGGATTTCAGCTTGCTGTTATTTTTTCTTACAGTTAATAATGCCCACTAAGTAGTCTGGTATCCATACACTTTGCAGGAAAAAAAGAAATGCTCTCCTATTCCAAAGAATGTGGCTTTAAATGTCCAAGATCATGAGAGGTTTTAAATGTGAGGCATGGTTCTTCTCTGAGTAATAAGAAAGCAACAGAAGGAAAAATATACCTGCAACATAAAAAGTAGTGTGTCCTCTTTCTTACTTAGTGTGAGACAGAAAAACACATATCTACATATGATTATTCTGTAATATATTGGATACTGCAGCACTGTTTCAATCAAAGTAAATAAATTCAGAATAAGTATCTCAGTATCTTTTTTGTGACTCGGTTGAAGAAAGATTTATGTCTATATCACCCCCGAAGTACATACCATAGCATTTTAAAAGTCACGCCATTTTCAAAAGCACAGAAATAGACATTATGTAGAGTTGCATTTAATTTATAATGTGGTGGAGGTCACCTATCTTCATCACAAACCACCTTACAATATTCTGCAGACCCTGCAAGCCACACTGCATTTTTCATCAAAGTTAATTTGGCTGAGCTCTGGAATCTAGGCAACCAACCCGTGACATATGATGACCTTGGAATTAATTATATTAGGTAAGAAGTGTTGTAGGCTGTGTATCCCAGATAAAAAGTGCTGCTCACCCATCCAGCCTTCCATGTTTAGCAGATAGGCTTCAACAGGTAGCAGTTAATTAAAATGCATTCCTTATTGTTAGAGATGTGTCCATTTTATTTATAAAGAAGAAGTGCATGATAAACAGATGTGCGAGTAGTGACCTCTGAGTTTCACTCATAAAGAAGCTCATGCAGAGTAACGGACAGATGGTCCTTTTGAGGTAAGCAGAGTTATAAGTGTTTATATTTCGTCTTAACATAGAAATGTTAATGAACATTACCTATATTTGCTCAGGTGTCACAGATACAGCCAATGGCAGCCTTTATTTTTACACTTGTATGGGACAGTTTATTAGGTTCTGTAGGAAGTATATTAATTAATGTCTAGTGAAGAAAAGATACATTTGCTGTTTAGTGTACGTTGATCATTGTAAAATACTGCCTATGTTTAGTTTATCTGCAGTGCATATAAAAAGTTAAAGTATATTGCAACAACTCCCATATCCTTACTTTTTATTTTAGTACATGGAGTAGTCGGAGCTGGCATGGTCGAGTAAAAGGAGGATTAAAAGGCTTTCAAAGCTTCATGATGTCTGACAGTAACATGAGCTTCACGGAATTTGTAGAACTGTTTAAGTCTTTCAGGTAAAAAATAAATATTTAGATTTAATTTTGTAGAAAAATAGGGGTAAGCTGCGTGTTTTAGTAATGGGTGAATGTTTGCCTTATGAAATAGCTGTTATAGGTTTATTTATTGTTGGGTATATGATCATATGGATTTAATCACATGCAAGAATACAGTTATTACACTCAAGTCAAACAGATCTGTAGAGGTGCTATACGAACGCAGACTAAACACACAGTACTTCAAAGAAAGTAATCAGAGAGCACTTACACACACACTTGTTTCCTCAAAGAGTACTTAAGGCGTTCAGAGAAACTTAACAGAACAGGATTAAATGATAGCCCATTCTTGGAAATGTTGGCCAGAGTAGGAGAACAAAAGCCTGGGATAAGAGCTGTTGTGGAACAAATTTAATCATGTATTGTCTTTTGGACACAGTAAGTAAACAAGCAGGTTTAGGACACAGAAGTGACCTAACACTGGAGACATAATGCAGCATTAGTACTTCAGCATTACGCAAGACAGTTATCTCCTGGCTCAAACACAAGACAGCCCTTACGGCTTTGAAGTAGACCACAGTGCCTGGCTATGAAATGTTTTAATATAAATCCTAACAATATGTTTCACAACAGTCTGTGAGCTTTTAAAGTCTTGGAAAACACTTGTTGTTAAGATGAATGCCGCATCCTAGTGTGCAAATAACTGACTGAGAACATTTTTATTGCAGGCTGCGACAGTGAAAGGCTGCCTGCTTTCACAAAGCTATTGTGATTTTTGTTTTTGTTGGGGGGGGGGGTAGAATCACTTTTTCCACTTTCTCAAAAGGATTATTTTTCATTGTAGGTGGTGTATGAGCTCTGAAAATAATTGAAGGCAAATGTTTTGTTTATTGTTTTAATAATAAGTGCAATACAAACTGATTACTTTACGTAATCATTCATCACCTTAGTCGTGAGCAGCATAAAATGTTCTTGAACCTTTCCTTCAGTAGTATGTAGACTTTGGCTACATGCATTTTAGAAATGAGGCAAGGATTTGAATTTCATGTAACAAAAGACAAATGTTGATCACATACAGATAGACATCACTCTTCACTGTCTTACTGCATCATAATACAGTATATGTCATGCTTATTTAGCCGTACTTCCTGTCTGTCATTAAGCTGGTATATGCTAACTGATGTATGCAGCATGTTGTACTGTACAATATACATAAGATAAGTCATGCTAAAACACATTATGTGCAAAAGAGATGATGAAATGCTCTCTGTTTTAAGATAAGTAGTTTTGAACACTTCGGGATATTAGAACTTAAGAAATATTGCCTTCATTTATTAATTATTCATTATATAAAATGAATATGCCCCTCTGTTTTATAGCCCATCAGTTTCGGTAGTTAATATTCTTCCCTTATCCTATTTTGAAAGACCATTTGTGTAGGACAACCCTTGTAGAACGAGGCTGCCTGACATGGGGACTTCACAAAAACATTGTTTAGCTAAGTATGAGTGGGTAGGTCACATTAGCCTGTTTTACATCAGCAGTGACAACTCAAGACAATGTCATTTCAGCAAAACACTCAACAAACTGTATTTGATGAAACCATTTTTAAACATAGGTGGGTGTTTGTACTACATTTCTGTGTGACAGTGATATCTACCAAATCGTGGAATGCAAGCAGGCTCCATGGAGGTAATGCTTGAACATTACTGTGAAAGGGATTTGTTGTCACTTATACATGTAAATCTGCTTCTCTCTTCTCTTCTCTACTTTGTCAGATGGCAGAGTCAGGAATAGTCAAAATGTGTATATTATCCATTGTCAAATACTGCATTGTTATAAAATGGACATGATTTATTCTAGATTCTGATTGGCTAATGACCACATGGCTAAAGTGTATCAGGTAAAATACTAGAGTCTTGAACTAGCAAGGATCAGGAAGTAACTGGCAAGTGTAGTCATGCTCCTTACATACTGTATAAAAATTTAATTTCTTAACCCAAAAGTCAAATTGCATTCAGTAAAATAGCAGAACAAGTGATTGAAATTGCCTTTACCAAGTTAGCGTGTTATTTTCTACATTAAAAAAACAGAAAGTGTAATGTTTTCTGCAGTTTTTGTCCCACTTGCTGATCAACATTGTTTATTCTTTGGGTAAAACTACTTGGTTTCCAAAACCTGCTAAACTACACTGGGCCTCTAGATTCACAGGAACTAATCAAAGTTACTGTGATCAGAACACAAAACATCACAGTAGTACAGCCTACACTAGAAAATGTTGAATTTAACAAAATACACAAAGTAAAGCATTGCCTGCCTTGCACCTCCCACCTCTAATATCCCCCATATAAATATACTAACCATAAGACTGCTGAAGTTTGTGGGTTAAGGGAAAACTTTCTTACCCTCAGGGATCAATGATCCTAAAACACTGAAACCACAGTGTGTGATTAGACCAAGTTTGACTAATAAATTCACTGAATTTATTAATAATGGATTTGTTATTATGTGTTGATTAGATTATACAAATGCCATTGAAAGAGTGTTAATGAATGCTGAAGACTATAGGGAAGTCAGGTTAGAACATATATATTGTGGCTGTAATTATATTAAAGCTTATTTGTATGACTTGCTTATGAATGGTCAAATAGACTACAAACTGTGTAACTTTGTGTGTCGACATCCACAAGAAAAGGGGATCCTCTTTGGCATACCTAAGATACATAAAAGTGCCACAAGCACACACATCCCTTAGACCTATTGTGTCTGCATCCTACAGTATCAGCACGGGTAGTTGTCTATATATGGCTACTATTTTTAAATCCACTAGTGGAAAATTTACCCTCATATTTGTGTGACTGTTGGGATTTCCTTGATCATATCGGGAAATTCAATGAGACTGATGAATATGAAAGAGAAGACATGATTAGATTTACTGTAGATGTAACTTCTTTATTCACCAGCATACCATGGGATACAGGAAAAGAATATGTTAGGTCCTTTATGTCACAAATAACAACTTACTCAGGGAACGAGATTAATCTTTCATGCTCCCTCATTGAGGTTTTGCTGGAACATAATTATTTCATGTTCAATGGGAGATATTACCTAGAAAGCAAAGGTGCTGCTAATGGGATCAGTGGCAGCACCAGCCTTTGCCAATTTGGTTCTGGGCTGGGTGGGAGACGGAGTTTCTACCCAACACCTTTTTTGATAATATAATTGTCTTTAAAAGGTTTGTTGATGATTTTTTTATTACGAAACGCAGTTTTATTCATTGTAAACTATTTTTGGATGAATTGAACAGAAGCACAGGCTTCTTAGAATTCACCTTAGCGAATGCAGGCCCACAAGTACATAAGTACATTCTTTGGATATTACTTTGAAATGGGACATTAATAATCATTTTCTTTTAATAGTAGTAGTTATAGAAAAATACTTTTTCTGTTATTTGCACTATAATTGTAATCATCCCAAATTTATGAAGAAAAATATACGTCATGGGCAGTTTATTCTTGCCTCTAGATTAACAACACATGATTCAGTTTTCAAAGAGGAAATTCATTTTATCACCCAAGAGGTTATAAACAATTTAGATTGGCATCCAGTGCTATTTAAATAATCAACAAGAGAAACACTTTTTTGCCCCTATATTACGCCAGCCAGACAAAGCCAAGCATGCCAACAATTTTTATGCTGTAAGCAACACGTTCGTTTTAAGCTTAGATATGTCAGTTGATAACTGTGCGGTATGAAAAACTATTTGTGATTACTGGCGCATTTTAAAGGGTAATGCTGATTTGTAAAAAGCAATAGGAGACGAGCCTTCTTTTGTGTACAAGAAAAATGTGTGCTTAAAAACATTATTACAACATACTTTGCAGATTCCAGTCATTTCTGATAAACCTAGGGGTACTTACAAGTATGGTTTCTGTAGTGCCTGTAAGTTTATTAACAAAGGGGCCTTCATTGTTACCACACTTAGACAAGACTATTACGGCCTCAGGAAGGTTTAGATGTACTACGAAGAGGGTGGTTTATATCAGTGTCTGTACAGGGTGCAAAGCATTCTATATTGGAATGACTACAATTGCGCTCAAAAACGAATAAAAGAACATTTATATGCCATCAAAAAGAAAGACCCTAACAGTACTTTATACAAGCCCAGCTTAGTCTGTGCTAAGTTCAAAAAATTCTTGTTTTTTGTTCTACAGCATCTGTTAGATGGCAAAACGGGAGGTGATTATAACAATCACTTAGAAGAGAAAGAAGCTACATGGCAGATTAGTTTGAAAGCTGATGACTTCCCTGGTCTGAGTGATGTTATTAAAATCAAGTGCTTTCTAAAGGATAGAAGGCTCAGAATTAACAGTGGCAGTAGTTAGAAACAAAGTATACACTATTTTTCATATTTAATATATTTTTTTATCACATACGTACATGTTATTTATATTTTGTATATGTTATTTATACATATTATATATGGTATTTATACATATTAGTGTTTAAACTTAGTTTTATTCATTTTTTTATCAAAGGATGTACAGCAATTTAACTGTTAGCCATTGCATTTTAATGAATGTTCGACTGATGTTTTTGCCTGATTTTAAGAAATTCTTAATTGTTTTAATGATCAGTTGAATGTGGCTTTTGATTGGATTATGGTTTATTTAAATAGTGAGCACTATGTGTATGTGTTTTTTGTGATGCAGTCTTTTATAGATGAAAAGCAGAGATGATAATGAAGGTCTAGTACGCTTAAAGTAGACTGCAGTTCTCTCCTGATATTTTAGCACAGTTTGTGCTTTGTTTTTAAAGTTGGACTTTTTATACCACACATCAGATTCATCTTCCTTTTTCTTGTTATTGTATCCCATTCTGGGTATAGACAAATTATTTTTAACTTTCATATCTCTGGGCATCCTTTATGGTGACTTACCATTTATAGAAGTCTAAGTTCATGACTATTTGACTTGGACTTGCCCACATCTGTTAAATCATAAATGATTTTTAAACCCAAACCTAGCTTTCAGTCATACTCTTGTTTTTACTGGTTTTGCTTACAACACTCAGCAATTTCCTTCTGTAGTAAAGTAACATTCATAGAGCTGTCTTTACAGTGAGTGCAACCTAAGCCTCGATGCATTATTGTTGGTGTTATTATTATATTTTATTTATTCATTATTATTATTATTATTATAGTAAGCAAGCTGTTAATGACATAAAGTATTAAGTACCAGCCATAATTATTTCCCACAATTCCATTTCAAGGCTGTTTTAAGACTTGGAGTTTTCTCTTACCCTGAAGAAATTCCTCTGAGCAGCATATGTAGACATGTGTTGTCATTCATACTTCCTCCTCTTCCCAGCTTCCTAAATTATGACTGAAATTGCCTGATCCAGTATTAGGTAAACAGAGGCTTTATCTCAGAGATGCAGCTTTGTTGAGATCACAAGAGTGTGATATTTCTTCAAGTATCTGATATGAGAAGGTAGAAAAGTACCCCTGGAAAAGTGTTTTGCTGGACGGGGGTATGTTCCCTCTGTGCCCCCATTATGTGGAGGGCTATACTTCCCATTATCTGCTTCTTGTATATATATATATATATATATATATATATATATATATATATATATATATATACTAACCAGAAAAGGTATAAAATAAACAGCGTATGTGCCTGTTGAGCTTTTGTCTGTCTGTCCATCTATCTCTTCAGTTGCTAATGGCTGAACAAGTAATCACAACTCTTTTCAGGTTAATGCCTACTACAGAAATATGGAAGATCCTTTATGGACTTTCTGGAATGATTTACTTCCAAGTCTGATCAATGGATATTTATTTTTATTTATTTATTTAAATAAATAATACATTTTTATTACCAGGAAAGTCTGACTGGGCAAGGTCCCTTTTCAACGGAGGTCTAAGGAGAAAAGCTCCATATTGTGTACACTTGCACATGCAATTAACATGAGCAAACAAATAAAAATATACCATGTGCCACTGAGCTGAATATGTAATTTAACATATAGTATAGTATTTACAGCATCCTAAACTCACACTTTCCTGTGGAACATTCAACTTTATTTTTACACTTTAAGATCTTAATGTTCAGACAGTATTGTATCCAGTTATTCACGTGAGGCTTGTAAACAGGAGACAAAAGTGAGGATAGTATAATAATTTATTTGGCTGCAGAAGGAGGGGATTTAATAATGGTGTTAGCAATATAGTAGTACTGATTTGTTGATGGCTATAATTTCTCTGAGATTTAAAAACATAGATGGGATAAGAGTATTAGTAATGGGGATGTTACAAATGTAAGACCATTTCTGTTGACAGGTATGATTTCACCAAGATTTTAAGTAGTAGATGAGGTGAGAGGAAATATTTCTGATGTTTGCAGAGAGAGAAATCTTTACAGTTTACCAACATAAATGGCATGTAGGTGGTAGTCATTATGATTTTTACATTTTTCAGTGAGTGGTAGGTGCTAGTTTAATGAATACAGGTCTCTTCAGGGTCAGGAGCAGTTTAACTGCCTGGTGGCAGGGCATCAGTCTAGGCCAGAAGTCTCAAACTCAAATGACCACTGGTACTGTAGGAGGATTAGCAAACTTAGGATAGGGTCACAATCTCCCCGACAAAAAGAAATGCAGGCAGTGTAGCTCAAAAGGTAGTGTAGTCTCTTCCTTCATCTATAATTTTGCTGGTTTGAGGGCTGCTTGTGGTCCAAGGGCTCTCAGTTTGGGATCCCTGGTCTAGGCTATAGAGAATGTTGTCAGTATTGTCTATGTGAGTGTAGGCTGTAGGCTAACAGCTCAAGTAACTCCAACCACTTAAGAAACTGAAGTCCAAGACAATGTGTCCAGTTAATGTTATTTGCAAACAAGTTATATGCAAGCAAGTTTATGATTGTTCTAGTTGGAATATTTGAGAGAACTATAATTTAGTCAAACTTGATAGGGCATACAGTAGATTGGGGGAACTTAGGTTTGAACTTTGATCTTGTGTGTATGCTCTGATAGAAAGGGTTTAACTTTATAAAGAAATCTTATTTTATGGTTGTTTTTTGAACTGCATACTGAATGTGCTGCTCAGAGCTTAATCTTTGTACAATTATTATAAACAATATTTTTGTATTGCGTACTAGCTTAATTTTTGTACTATTGACTGATAATAGTTTGATTGCTGGGTTGGAAGTAAAAATACCATTAGTTTAGTTTTATTTGGATATAGGAATAGTTTATATTGCCATTGTTTTATTGTTTTGTAAAGGAAAGCTGTAGGTCCTCTTGCGGCTGCTTTGTAAAAGGTGTTTGATATTGACCCAAGTGATCTCTGTAGATAATCAAAGCATCAGTCAGCAGGATTGTCATATGTGCATCATTAATAGAAGTGGCTGGGCCCACTACATTTTTTTTACTACATTTGTCTAAGACTGCAATGTGAAGCACAGCCTAGCCTTCACTCTCTTGGTGTATATCTACCATTTCTTTGGTTTCTGTCTAGTCCTCATTTCTACCCAATCAATTAAGCGGGAACAGATCCATACTTAGTGTCCCCAAATCCTGCAGGAATATGCTTTTTATATATTCTTTATTTAATGTGTTCCACTGCATAAACATTGTGCTTTGCATTGTGTGTATTGGGCAGTTTTTTTTTTTCTTTTGACTGGCAATTGGTCGGTCTCTCTCTCTCTTTCCCTGCATATTCTTTGTATATTGCCAGAAATAACGTATCCAATTACCCATCCCTCTCCTTCCTTACCTTAAAATATCCCCTGTTGCCCAGATAATCTACTTAGCCATCATTGCTTTCCAGAATGCCGACTTCTTCGTGAGAAATTTACTTGGTGCCGTCTCACCCTTCTTGCTTTCTATTCTTTGACTTCTTTTATTGTTTCAAGTCTTTTACATCTGGATCATGACTACTTTTACATCTGGATCATGACTACTTTTCCATCATCTAGTAATTCCTTTTTTTGCCAAAACCAGCCTCACCATTGCCTGAATATATCTTGGAATTTTGAGGTATTGCACATGAGGAACTGAGAAATGATGGAACGTGTTATAATCTCTCATAGTAGTAGCAAAAACAGTCCCATATACTTGGAGAAGGTATATTCCTGTGTATTTCCTAGTAACACAATAAAAAGATATAATGACAGAGGCTTAATCAGGTACCTAGGGACTTAAGAACTTTTCAAACTGAAAATTTAGTCAGTGTTGGCAACCCCTTATACTTTTTAGTATATGTGCTAAAAAAAGCAAAAAAAATTGTCTTTGCTTGTTTTCCCACCATTTTCTGTTACTAGAATAGTCCAGATTCAGATTTGCTGAATTCAGGACTGTATTGGAGTTTCTGAGTTGCCCAGACCTTTCTGTGATAGAGGGAAGCCTTTCTGCTTATCAGTTGGAATGGTAATCACTGAGCAGCCTATCTACCACTAGAGGAGTGGTTTCCAGCTCTGAAATTGTACCTTATTGGCTGTTTTGGGCTGATTTCTATCCCTTTTAACTTTCTGCCTTAAAAACCCATGTCTGCATGGGTTTGCTCTTGTTTTAGCTCAGCAGATCCTGTTTTGGTGTTCTGCAGACTACAGGAGCAGCAGAGAGGAGAAAGAGAAACTTTGGTTGATTCTAAGTACCTCCATTTACTGTGTTTTGCTTAAAACTGCTTACTGCAGTTTATTTTAGTCGTTTTTCAAGTTAATTCATTTATTTCAACTGCATTTACTGTTTGTTGGCTGCACACTCAAGTGTGCTAGCCTGCTCTGTGTTTAAAGTGAATTTATTGTTGATTTAAGTGTATTAATTTTACTGTTTTTCTAAAAAATGGAAAAAAAATTCTATCTGTTTGCTCGTTCTCCCACCATTTTCTGTTACTAGAATAGTCCGGATTCAGATCTGCTGAATTCAGGACTGTATTGGAGTTTCTGAGTTGTCCAGATTTTTCTGTGATAGAGGGAAGCCTTTCTGATTATCAGTGGGAGTGATAAGCACTGAGCAGCCTATCTACCACTAGAGGAGTGGTTTCCAGCTCTGAAATTGTACCTTTCTGGCTGCATTCTATCCCTTATAACTTTCTGCCTTACAAACCCGTGTTTGTGTGGGTTTGCGTGACACACAGCACCGCTAAGCTAGGGTAAAACTATTCCCAGTGCCAGAAAGTGTACTCTTCAAATTTTCCCTTAGATCTTACTACTTGTCTTCTTTTCTGCACTTAAGTCTAGAACTTGTCCAAACTTCCCATAGCAATCACTGTAGCACACAGACTGCTACCAGCACTAAACTTTCTATAAAATAAACAGCCTCAGTACTTAATAAATTACACACGCCTCCAGGTATGTCCAAAGGTCAGTTCCCCATACTTTCTCTTATTGACCTGATGAACCTGGACATCCTGAGGCAATGTAGAAACTGCCTCATGTACACTGACAACCCTCTCCTCTTAACTCATAACACTCAGACTTGCGAGAGATGCACTTATTTATCCAGATTGGAAGCCATGCACTCTCCAGCCAAGACTGAAATAGCCAATCGAGGAGAAGGTCAACACTAGCACCACATCACAGGGAACACATAGCCACGTACCCTCACAGCTATCACATAGCAGCACAAAATATGCACACACCTTCGCGGAGGCTCTCAATAAAAATCTACCCAAACAACAGAGACGTCCAAGGCAGAAACGCATGCAACCGCTACACCACAGCACAAACCATGTGACACACAGCTCACACAAACAGTGTGCTGTACAACCAAAACCCCTAAGGCAAAACAGCTTACCTAATACACTTATTGTAGGTGATTCAATAGTAAGGCACACTGATGTCCCGCTCGCGAGGTTTAGTAAGGAGGTAACAGTCAGCTCTCTGTTGGGAGCCAGGATAAACGCCACACACTAATGTCATTCCACAGCAGGTACAGATAGGATTCTGTCATTGTCCATGTTGGTGTGAATGGCCTGAAATGCACCTCTCTGGACCACATGAAAAGAGACATGGAGGAGCTCTCAGATCATGTAGCCCAGGATGGCATGACCCTAGCTCTGAGTAGCATCTTATCATCACCAAGAATGATACCACAGTACAAACAAAAAATGATTGACTTCAATAATTGGCTAAGTTTCTGATGTCATTCCAAGGAGATCCAGTATCTGTCTGCTTGGGATGACATGATCTACAGACCTCGATGCTTTGCCAGAGATGGCCTGCATTTGTCACTGCTGAGATTCCATATACTGGCCAAGGCCCTTGCCACCCCTATAGTGCCTTTTTTTTAGGCAAAGTCCAGAGGACCAAATTACCACTGTAACAACTACAAGCAAATGTAATCTGAGGGTTATACTTCTCAACATTAGAAGTCTCAATCTCAAAATGCACTAGTTCGTAGCACTCCTCAAAATGGAGTACACCGACATTTGTGCCGTTACTGAGGCCTGGTTTAAGGCACCTGAAAGCACTCCTGTGCTACCGGGTTATAACTCATACCACACCTTTCATCCCCAAAATGTGGATCAAAGCCCTAAAGGTGGTGGTGTTTCCATATTCATAAAGGATATGTACACCTCCAGGCTAGTGGCCCAACATAGCGCATCATAGATAATCCAGGTACAGCTAACACTAGGCAAAACTGCTATTCAGGTTATTGCTTGCTATAGATCCCCTACCATGTCCCAAGAGTCCCACTTCACATTGCTAAACACCCTGTAAAACATAAGGGTCCATCCCAACACCCTCATACTGGGTGACTTTAACTACCCCTCCATCAACTGTGAAAACTACTGAAGTAACAACACACTTGCTCAATGTTTCTTAGAATTCATCAGTTCTAATGCTACTTAAACCACAAGGACAAGAATAACAAGGGAAGTAGAAGTAAGCAGACAAACTCCACAGGTATGAAAAGTAAAATTTATTGAGCGCTTTCGTCTCCAAATACAAGACTTCTTCAGAATCAGTTAACAAAGCACAACCTTCCCTATATATGCACACACAACCTCCTGCACAAGAATTAATTGAACACTAATCAAGTCCCCACCCTTAATTAATACATGTCACATAAAACAAAAATCTCATGAAAACACTTCATAACAACTAAAATGTATTCATACTAATAACATTTAGACCTAAATAGTAATAATTTAGCCCATTGTAGTCATGAAATAAAGCCCTTATGCTGACATAGATTAAAACTGCTAAATGCAAAAAGCAGATTTTAATTTCAGTAAGGGGCAGAGTGTAATTCTGTCGAGTCCAGGATAGATGGAAGCATTCAATTTAACCTGCCATTTCATTTCTAAAAACTCAAAATAATCATCAGAGGGGACCACCTCTTGACCCAAGGTCTACATTATCAATCACACAAAACTTAAAAGTGTGGTTAGGATGGTCACTAGTATGCCTGAACAAGGCATTGTTTTCATTTTTGTTAAGAATGTCATAATTGTGCAGTTACACTCTCTGCTTAATGGCCCTCTTGGTCTTACCCACATAGAACCCTTCGCAGAGCTGGCACATAGCGACATAAACTACCCCCTTAGAATAACAAAAATATTTTCTCCTTGGTTTTATCACCCCAGAATGGGGAATTCTGACCTGTTTTGCTTCCAACATAAACTTACACTGAGGGCACCTACCGCATTTAAAACAACCACCTTCCATAAAAAGTGTATGAAGTCTTTCCAACATACCTTTAAATGAGGTCTGCTTCTTATATACAATAGTAGGAGTGTTACCCAATACAGTAATTAACGCTTGTTCAAGTGTAAATACATTCCAATGTTTGAAAACTATGTTACTGATATCAAAAAAGTTTTTTGTAAATGGTAACACTAAAGGCCTCTTCAAAGCTGTTAGCCTTTTCAAGGGAAGCATTTTGTCCCATCCCATCTCTGTTACCCAAAAGAATACAGTAAACACCATCAGTTCTCTTATTAACAACCTCGTCCATAATATTTTTGACAAATTGTTCAGGATAGGCCCTTTTTGTTAACATCCCCAATAATACCATGCATTCATCAGTAAATTTGTCGTTTTCTGATGCCATCCTAGCTAGTCTCACATATTGCCCTTTAACTAGGGCATCTTCTGATGTGTGGGATGCCAACTGTCATAATGCAAAAGCATGTTCAAATACGTGGGGTTCCTATATAACACAGACGTAAACTTTTTGTTGTTATAGTCCTTTCTTAAAGTAACATCTAAATAGTTGAGCCTATTGCCATCATCACTCATCGTGACTCTCAAGAATGAGGTGGTAGTGTTACGATATTCAAACGAACTCTCCAATTGCTCCCTCCGTTCTTTCCACAACAGGACTATATCATCCAAATAACGACCACAGAGTACCCAAAAATTCCTGTAAGGAGAATTCAGGATAAACAAATCTTCCCATTGGGCTAAAACTATATTAGCAAACACAGGGGTGCAGCAAGCACCCATAGCCACCCCCTGTGTTTGCTTAAAAAGCTGCCCTTCAAAAATCAGGCAATTGTTGTCTAATACAAGTTCCATGCATGTCCTAACTGTAAGAATAGTATTGTGGTCTAGATTAGTGTTAGTACACAAAAAAAAAAAATCATAAAACCATTCAATTCCCTGATCATGTGGGATCACAGAGAATAGGTCACAAATGTCTATGGTAACCATAAGTAACCTATCATCGTATAAGTCCTGCCTTGTGATTGATAAGAAGTCCTAGGAGTCCTTGAACAAGAAGGGTCTTTGCTCTAATACATTCTTCACTTTATGGTTAATGAATTTAGCCAGACAAAAGGTCTTGGATGCTTTAGCATACACAGTCGGGCAGAGTGGTGGATTATTGCCACTTTTATGAATCTTGGGAATTCTGAAGATGGTCAGAATCCTAGGATGGGTTGTACTCAGGAAAACATGTTCGTCTAAGGTAATCTGCCCGTTTAACATAAGCTCATCAATCACTAAGTCTATGTTCCTGTATGCAATGTTCAGCTCGTTATGGGAAATTTCCATATAGGTGTCACTATATAAAACCTCAAACATCCTCCCAATGTCATCATTCATGTCCATAATCACTACCCCCCCCCCGGTCCGGTTTCATTATCCTAATTGTTTTATTCATAGTAATGAGTTTTAACAATTCTAGTTCATCTTGGGACAGGTTACTGCATTCATTCAAGGATGTCATACAATTGTTTTCCCTGATGTCCGTTTCACATAACTTCTTAAATAATCCAACCATAGGGTGTGTGGGGGAGTGAATGCACTTGGTCTCTTTAATGTATTACATAATGGGGGCCCCCTCATTGCTGTTATGTCTGAAATGTAGAGCTAAATTCAGTTTCCTACTAAATGTTTTTAACTGCAGGATACTCTCTACCATGTTGGCCTTCCTGGCCGGTACAAAATTCAAGGCCCCTTTTAAACAGATTTGCCCAAGCTGTCGTGACGGATGCCCTGACTTAAATTATAAATCTTGAAATCACTTTCATAATTATTCACTATGGAACAGATGTCATCAAATTCACCATCGCTGTTAACATTTAATTCCTGTAGTGTGTCTGATTCTGTCCCCCCCCCCCTTTTTCCCTTCCTCGGATAATGCTGGTAAAAGTAAGTGTCCTGGTAACCATTGTGTTGTTGCCCATTCCTCTGATTCATTATTCTCTGGGACCACCGTAAGGGTGGGTTTCCTAAAGGGTAGTTCTCATTGTAATGTGCCTCTTCCACTACTTCACTTTCAACATCCATACCAGTGTTAAATGTTTCACCCTGTTGCATCCTTTGTTGCCCTAAAGGCGGGACACTGTAAGCTCTTCCACTATCATAGTCACTTTTGTCCCTAAACCAACTTTTTGTCTTTCCTCATTTTTAATTTAAGCACAGTTTTGTCAACACTATCAATGACAGATCTAAATTAATTGATTTTATGCACAAATAATAAATCATTCCTGATACTAACATCAAACTTACAAATATTCACATTCAAATCTGACATTTTAGAAACATTATCAGCCATTAAAATTTTAAGCACATCACACCCTTGCCTGTTAAATAATGAAATCAGTTCTCGATGCAAGGGTGAGTCTTTTTCAAGTCCTGTGGGTATCTCCACATTCGCAGCCCCTTAGGAACATGCTCACGCCGAAGATATTCCCCCAAATAACAGTTTTCAAGTTGAAGCTTTTTATATTGATGAAAAAGTTCCCGAAATGTGTTGCTCTGCCTAAAGTTCCAAAATTGTCTCCCCTGCTGGCATTGTCATGTCCCCATACCACATTGCTCCTCAGCCATTCAGTGACTAAAAAATCACTTCCACTTGTTCCACTGCTTCCTGGAGCATTACAGCAATCACTGCCCCTGTTAGAAAAGCTAATGTTAGCTGATGCAGTATTCCTCTGGTCTCTCCCAGCTGTACCAGGAGATCTGTGTGCAGGGGTGATGGAAAAGCTTCCCAAACTTTGATAGGCAAGAAAAAGGTTGCTCTTCAGCTCTTCCTTCATTTTTACCAATAAGTCCGTCCACTTTGGCAGTTAATTCAGCCACCACCAATGTAAGTGACGCAATGGAAGCTAAAAGTGACTGTAAGTCAGCTCCCTGCATGCCAGACTGCTGTTCTCCTCCTTCCATCAGCAAAACCACTTGAACCACAAGGACAAGAACCAAGAATAACAAGGGAAGTAGAAGTAAGCAGCCAAACCCCACAGGTACGAAAAGTAACATTTATTGAGCGCTTTCGTCTCTAAATACAAGACTTCTTCAGAATAAGTTAACAAAGCACAACCTTCCCTATATGTGCACACACACAACCTCCTGCACAAGAATTAATTGAAGGAAGAGCTGAAGTGACCTTTTTCTTGCCTATGTCAAAGTTTGGGAAGTTTTTCCATCACCCTCCTCCCAGGTCAGATGCATGAAATGGACCATTCCCAACAGAACCAAGACACACTTCTCCAAAAAAAGGAAGCAAATATGGTGGTCCCCTGCCATAAACAAACTCTACAACAGAAGGAAGAAACTGTTGCAGAACAAGGCAAAGTCCCAAACAGGAAAAACTTCTTTGTCAGCCTTAACAAAAAGCTGAGATCCCTCATCAAATCCTCCAAAGCTAGCTATGAAAATAAAATAGCAACAGATACTAAAGACAACCACAAGGCCTTCTATAGCTATGTCAAAAATCTGCAAGGCAATGCTCAGATTTGCTCAGAGCTCCTACACAATGGTAACTCCTGTACTGAGCCAACAGATATGGCCAATATAATGGTTGACAGATTCAGTGCCAACTTTACCCCCCTCTCACCCCCCAAAGGGCCAATCACAATACCTGAGGAATGCCAAGTACCCAATTTTATAGCTGCACAGGTTAAAATTGCACTGGCCAAGGCCAAGAAGACAGCTTCCATGGGACCTGACAACATCCCGGGCTGTGTTTTACATGAATTGCAAAATTAAATGGCACCACACCTGAGCTCCCTGTTCAATCACAGCCTCATTTCAGGGTTTGTTCCAGCCAAATCATGCACTGCTACAGTAATCCCACTCCACAAAGGGGTTAGGACTGTGGACCCTGGGAACTAGTGCCCCATTAGCCTGACGAGTCTGGTATGCAAGGCTATGGAGCACATCATCATGGACCTAATAAACAAGGACATAGGGAATCTCCAGACTCTAGACCCACCCAGTTCAGATTTGTTAAGGGTAGACGTTGTCTGCACAACCTGGTAGACTTTGAGTCTCTCACCAGAGCTGTGGACAAAGGCAAGGTAGTTCACACAGCCTACCTCTATCTGGCCACGGCCTTTGATACAATTCCTCACTCAGGAATCGTAGATAAACTCACTAAATTAGGCATCAACCCCTGTGTCACATGATGGGTTGCAAACTTGCTCACTGATGGAACTCACACAGTGAAAGTAGCGGAATCCCAGTCTGACTACCGACCAATCACAAGTGGAGTCCCACAGGGTTCAGTCTTGGGTCCTGTCCTGTTTGGCATCTACTTTTCTGAAGTACAGGCCAAAACCAAGGGACTATGGCTGACCAAGTTCACGGATGACTGCAAACTGGGAGCCATTATTAGCTCCCCAAATGATGTTGACATTCTACAGAAAGGCCTTGCGGAAACCAATGACTGGTGTCAGAACCATAGCCTCAAGCTCAACGCCAAAAAATGCGTCATTCCCTTTGAGAAGAACATGGTACCCATGAACTACCACATCAGTTGTAGTCCAATGAACACCAAAGGTGTCATAAAAGATCTGGGAACACAAGTGGATAGCAACCTATCCTTTGATAATCACATTGCCACTGTGGTCAGAAAATCCTTCTGTGTGGTACATCTTATTACAAAGGGTTTTGCCTCCAGGAAGAAAGAGGCCATTGTCTCTCTCTACTCTTCCCTCATTAGACCAGTTATCAAGTAATGCCCCATTCAGCATGTACCTCACTAGACATTTGCAATAACTAGAAAGACCACAAAAATACCACACTAAGAGGATCCAAGCCTTAAACACTTGCCCTATGCGGAAAGTCTAAAAAAACTCCAACTTTTCTCGGTTTCATATCGCCTACTTAGAGGCTTGACCTACAAAGCCATGTCAGACCCAGCACTGCTAGATATGCTACATCTAAAGAAATCCCAATCCCTCCTTAACACATGTGCCAGAGCCCTCAACCTCATTACCACAATCAACAGAACTTGTTGGAGGGACAGGTTCCTAACCCAGAGACTGCCCATGCTCTGGAATAATCTTCCCTTACTCATCAAGCAGAGTACCTCACTGGCCCTCTTCAAGAGAAATCTTGACGAGTGGATTCACCCCGGGGATCATTTCAGTGGTCCTGCTGGACAGAGGCATGGGGAAATAATGTCAGGTGGCATGTTGCCAGGGAATCTTTTGGACTAGGCTTTTAAAGGCTCCAGGGCCATTAGCCTAGTAAACTCCTATGAACCTATAAAAGCTGGCCTTTGCTGTTGGGAGAAGGGGGTAAAAGTTATATATGGGGACTGTCACTGCATCAGATTAATGGACTCTGAAGCACTGTGCTCTTAATCTGACAATTTAGTTCAGTAATAATTCAGAAAGTTATTGTTATTACTGCTTTAATTTTGACCTTTACTGTTTTTTTGAGATTTTAGAATTTAAGGCTTAGTAATATTGTCATTGATCAAAAAGTTGTATATACCTCCTGGATGAGTGAGGCTTAGACTTTCTATTATGCTGTGCATTTTTTATTGATCATCACTTTTGGGGGTACCATAATGTACTGGTCCCCTTTTTTAATACAAGTCCAAAGATGAGCTTCACAGCAAGCCTTCAGTTATAGTGCTACATGACCACCGGTTACAGGTTTGGCATACAGTGTGCCACTGATACCTGTTTCTCTTTAGCTGTAGTCTTTATGTTTACTGCTTTTAGTTGCTATAGCTGGATTAATGTTTGTGCACATGGGTATGCAACTGTCACTATCTCTCCAAACGTAATGACTTTATACATACTGCTGCCAGTACATCAGGGCTTTTAGAAAGTTTTATGCTAGTTTCACTTGGATCCCCTCATGGAACATGAGAGTTGTGTACTTCAAGGATCACCACCCCCCTTTTCTTTTCACACATTGCCAAACATTATGTATTCATCTTTGAATCTGAACTGAAATCAATAGGACTCACTTCCATAAGAAAACTCTCTCATCAAAAAATCTTCAGCTGAGACTGATGGAGTAAGCAATCAAACGAAAATGTTATATATAAGCAACACTACACATATGCATGCATACCTCTCAGCTGTCCAGAACTGCACCTCATATTTTGGTCTGTTCTTCATAAAGTTTGTGGTTTTCTGGCAAATCATTGAGGACTTAAGTCATTTAATAATGACAGACATTTGAGTTTCAGACTTTATATCCTTCAGAAAATGCACACTAATCCAAAACCTGTTATTCTAATTTTAAAAAGCAGTATTTAAAATCTGTCCTTGATCTGGGGCCTCCCCCCATTATTTTTGGCTTTGTCCAGAATTCATGCATTCCGAAATTGAGATGTATGTGTACTCTATTACATCTTCCATTGATGCCTCAAAACATGATGGATAAGTTATTATTCTTTTGATGTATGCCCTTTCAGTCCATCAGTTTCTGCTCTTTTGGCATCTGTGGAATACTTTTCATGGACATTACCATCATTTCAGGACAATGACACTAGAAATTGGGAATTGGCTATAATAAATATGTAGTTTGCTTTTTCCATCACCATGCTTTAAGTAAATATGTTTATTTTTTTACAGTCAATAAATAAATAAATAAATCTTACATTAAGTAAAGTTTTTTAATCACACGATGAATGGATTTTGTTATTTTTTCATGCCCTGTTAATGAAGCACTTTATTCAAATTGTGCTTTGAGAAAGTGGCTGTATTAACACTAGTTAATTCTTCAAGGAAAGGTTTGTCTTTAAGAATTGTTTTACATGTTACAGTATTTTTTATATTTGCTATTTTTCCTAATGACAGTGTGAGAAGTCGGAAGGACCTGAAAGATGTGTTTGATGTTTATGCTGTCACCTGTAGTCGCTGTGGCACTGAATCCACACCACTGTATACTAACCTCACAATTGATGAGAATGTTACTGGACTGCAGCCAGACCTAGGTATGTGGATTTTTTCCTGAAGGAAGAGACTGAAGAAAGGGAGTGAAAAAACTCGGTGCCTTGATTGTCTTTTTTTGCTAATGATTAACTGTGAAAGAGTCCTGTATGGCACCATGATTTGATTTTCTGTTTGGAATTTGGTAGAGATTATATCAGTGTATGCTTAAGATAGCACATTAAAGTATAGAAATGAGAGTGCCCCGTCTTTGGAGCAGGCTTCCTATTCACATTAATCAGATCCCTTCCCTGGCCCTCTTCAAATGCAGTTTGGATCAATGGATGGGGAATCACAAATTCACACCTGGGGTAGTGCCTTTGTCCCTTATGGACAGGGCAGTCTGTAAGATGCTCAATGCATAGGCTCAAATCCATGCTATTGTCTTGCCCCTAGGGGCCATATATTGGGTAAAATTGTGTTATATTGGCTAGGCTTATAAGAGAACCTGTCAACCTATGAGAGACCTAGTAAACAGCATTATTTTTCCCTCTACTGAAGTGTCACATGGTCAGAACTGGAGATGTCCTTGCAAACTAGACTCTGAAGAAGTCCTTATGGACAAAAACATTTTTTTATGTCCTGTTTGAAACTGTAATTAGTTAATAAATGTGTGCTTTTACACACTATCATTAATAAAGGGTATTGCTTTTAATGATTTTGAGGATCCATGCACAATTTGGTGGAACTTTTTTAAGTCACGGTATATTGTTGTTCTGTTTTACATGTATGTGTGTGTATTTATATATATATATATATATATATATATATATATATATACACACATATACACAGTGGCTATAAAAAGTGTACACACCCCTGTTAAAATGCCAGTTTTTTGTAATATAAAAAATGGGACCACAATAAATAATTTCAAAAGTTTTCCCACCTTTAATGTGACCTATAACCTGTACAATTCAATTGAAAAACAAACAAATCTGTTAGGGGGAAAAAGTATAAAAAATAAAAACTTACAATACGTTGGTTGCATAAGTATGCACATCCTTAAACTAATTCTTTGTTGTGTGTGCACACACTTAAACTAATAATTTGTTGAAGCACCTTTTGGTTTAATTACAGCATCCAGTCTTCTTGGGTAGGAGTCTATCAGCATGACGCATCTTGATTCGGCAATATTTGCCCACTCTTCCTTGCAAAAGCGCTCCACATCTGTCAGAGTGCAAGGGCATCTCTTGTGCACAGCTCTCTTCAGGTCACCCCACAGATTTTCTATTAGATTTAGGTCTGGGTTCTGGCTGGGCCATTCCAAAACTTTAATTTTCTTCTGGTAAAGCTATTCTTTTGTTAATTTGGATGTATGCTTGGGGTCATTGTGGTGTTGAAAGGTGAAATTCCTCTTCATCTTCAGCTTTTTAGCAGACGCCTGAAGATTTTGGGCCAAAAGTGACTGTTATTTGGAACTATTCATAATTCCCTCCAGCTTGACTACAGCCCCAGTTCCAGCTGAAGAAAAGCAACCCCAAAGCATGATACTGCCACCACCATACTTCACCATGGGGATGGTGTTCTTTTGGTGATGCAAAGTGTTGTTTTTGGGCCAAATGTACCTTTTGGAATTGTGACCAAAAAGTTCAACCTTGGTCTCATCAGACCATAACACATTTTCCCACATGCTTTGGGGAGACGATGTATTATTTTCCAAATTTTAGCTGGACCTGGGTGTTTTTCTGTGTAAGAAAAGGCTTCTGTATTGCAACCCTACCCCATAGTCCAGACATATGAAGAATACTGGAGATTGTTGTCACATGTAGTACACAACCAGTACTTGCCAGAAATTCCTGCAGCTCCTTCAGTGTTGCTGTAGGTCTCTTGGCAGCCTCCCTGACCGGTTTTTGTCTTGTCTTTTCATCAATTTTGGAGGGATGTCCAGTTCTTTGCAGTGTCACTGTTGTCCCATATTTTCTCCACTTTTTGATGACTGTCTTCACCGTGTTTCATGGTATATCCAATGCTGTGGAAATTGTTTTGTACCCTTCTCCTGACTGATACCTTTCAACAGTGAGATCCCTTTCATGCTTTGTAAGCTCTCTGTGAACCATGGCTTTTGCTGTAGCAGGCAACTGAGTAAATGTCAGGAAAATCCTACAAGGACAGCTGAACTTTATTTGGGGTTAATCAGAGTCTCTTTAATTGATGGCAGGTGTGTACCCAGAAAGACTGAATGCTATAATTAAATCAAAAGGTGCTTCAACAAAGTATTAGTTTAAGGGTGTGTACACACAACAAAGTATTAGATTAATGGTATGCACACTTATGCAACCAGCGTATTTTAAGTTTATTTTTTTATATATTTTTCCCCTAACAGGTTTGTTTGTTTTTCAATTGAATTGTATAAGTTATAGGTCACATTAAAGGTGGGAAAAGTTTTGAAATGATTTACTGTGGTCTTATTTTTATATCACAAAAACCTGGCATTCTAACAGGGGTGTGCACACTTTTTATATGCACTGTATGTATATATATATATATATATATATATATATATATATATATATATATATATATATATATATATGTACAAGCCTAGCCAGTAAGGTACCCTGGTTTTCACCATCCAAGAAAATTATTTTCCTGTGCCCCTGTCAAGCAGAACCACATAAGTGATCCCTGGGGTGAATTTCCTATTACCCATCCAATCATCAAGATTTTTCTTGAAGAGTGCTAATGAGGAGCTCTGTTTGACATAGATAGGTAGTCTGTTCCAGAGTATGGGAAGTCTCTGGGACAGGAATCTGTCCCTCCAGCATGTTCTGTTTACCCATCCAATCATCAAGATTTTTCTTGAAGTGCTAATGAGGAACTCTTTTTGACATAGATAAGTAGTCTGTTCCAGAGTATGGGAAGTCTCTGGGACAGGAATCTATCCCTCCAGCATGTTCTGTTTATTGTGGTGTCAAGGTTTAGGTCTCTAGAGTGTGTAGCTCGGAGGGATATGTATATATATAGATATATATATATATATATATATATATGTGTGTGTATATATATATATATATATATATATATATTTATATGAGAGAGAGATAGTTTTGAGTATATAATCAAACAGCATTACATACAAACATATTTATATACAGATATTTTTGTCCGTTGCTCCTGTGGATTTTTTTGTATACCCTATACTCTTGGATGAGTCAGTTGCTCAAATGTGTAGTGCACAGAATCCCAGCTATTTTTTACGCCATCATGTATTCATGACCAGGTTATAAACACATGCTATCATGTTGAAGGCTTTCCAGTGTCATTAATTTATGTTCCTGGATATAACATCTGGTCTTCACCAGTGGGAACTTCTGGACTAAAATCACCACTCTGCGTAGGCCTAGCCATTTCAGCTCATACTTAAGGCCCATGGACTGCTACTTGAACCTTGGTCACCTAGATCAGTTCCTTTACAGTATTCATTTTATTCAGTTCGGGGCTTTGGAGAGCTGGAACCTATCTCAGTAAGTAGTGTGCATAAGGCAGGAATCAGATTTGGACAAAACATCAGTGTTTTGCAAAATACACAGATCCTTGTGCATGTCTACAGGCAGTTTTAGTTTTAAGCATCACCAATCCACATGTGCGTGTCTTTGCAGCATTTGGAGTTAAAACGTTAGTACCAAACAAGCCAGCTTATATATGCTTTGATTTGGTATAAAAACATTTGTGCTGCATTATTATGTTAAAGAAAGGACAGCAAAGTTACTAGAGGAGATGTTATCTGATAAGTTACCTTCCATATATGTGGTGAGAAGGCAGAACTTAGCATTGGTAGCACAGCTGCTTGTAGTAGCTAGGAATACTATATATGCATATATTGTAGATACAAACACATACATGTATGCAAAATTGCTATACATGCTAGAAGCTTTATTCATGTTTAACTTGCTAGGTGTTACCAAAGATTACTCCTTCTTCAAGCTGTACCTTTAGTTGTCTTGATACCATTCAGGCAGAATTCAGTAGTAAATAATTTATTTTCAGATGTCTCTGGTTAATTCTGCTTGTTGCTCAGGAAATGTTAGTTAACCATAACTTGTCTGTCATAGTTGTTCGGCATGTTAACTATTGGCAAATAGCTGTAGAAACGAATGCATGCCATGAGCTTAACGTGTTATCAAAATGTAGACTGGTAGTTATGATTCATCCTTCCTGGGGAAATAAGTATCTCCTCCTTCTGCATATCTGCATACAACCCACCCCACCATTCATATGTATGATATTTGTACCGTACACCAACTGCCTTTGAGACAGTCAGCATAGGCATCAGTTTCAACCCCCATTTTCCCATTATGTACATGACATTGTGAGGTATCCATCAAAAGTAACCATCACTTATAGCCATAACTTCTAGAAGTCTTCTGAATTAGTGTATGTGTGTGATAAAAAGTGAATGGAACTTCTCATATCACCAGACGGAGAAACCTTTATTAGGGGGCAGGAGTTAGTCACTGGTCTAAGGCAGTTGCGGATACTTGTTGGTAGAAAAGGAGAATTGGCTAATACATTTTTGCAATGAATATTAATTTACCACACCTTGTGAATGTGAGTAAACTGTTTGCTTATGTGTTATTTAATTTTTGCCATTTATTTTCTTTCATATATGTGTTTTAGCTGAGCTGAGTTGTCACTGTTCTGTCTCAAATATATAAATCTATTGATTGACATCTTGTTTTCCAGGATCTTTTGAAAATGCTAGTCTTGACTGTTATCTTAGATGGAGTTCTTATAATATGTTTTGTTTTAAGCCGTGTCTTGCAGCATATCAAAATTTAAAAAAAAAAGCAGATATTATTGTCTTACCTGCAAATAACTTTTACAAAATGTTTTAGATCAGAAAAACTGGTATTTCAAAATAACTAGAGAGCTCAGATAATGCATTTGTTGTAGCATCTGTTTTAGTTAACAATGCAAGTTTCATCTTCTTTACTCATACTCAGACCTGCTGACCAGGAATGTATCTGATCTCGGTCTGTTTATCCGAAGTCGGCAGCAAATGTCGGACAACCAAAGGCAGATCTCAGATGCCATTGCTGCAGCCAGTATTGTAACAAATGGGGCAGGTGTGGAGAGCACATCTTTAGGAGTACTTGGGATGGGCATCGAGCAGCTGAATTCATTCCTAGTGAACTGCCAAGGAGAGCATTACACCTACGATGAAATTCTTAGCATCATCCAGGTTTGTATGAGGCTCAGTCTGCAAACTGGTAAACTTTAGAAAGTGAAATATACCTGCACAAATGTACGCGCATAGCACTCTGTATAGTAGTCTTTCTGAAAGAAAACCAGGAGCTAGACTGAACTGATTGTGTTTTTAAGAGCCGGGTTAGACTGTCAGTCCATTTGTTCTTTACACAGAAAACTGTGCTGTTTATAAGATATTAGAAAAAATAGAAAAGTCTAGGGCATTCTGGTAAAACATCTGTTGCTTTAAGACCAAGTAAGTGGCTTATAATTTTATAGGAAATAGGGTTTATTTTAATGCTGTCATTTCTTTAAAAGTTTAATTACAGTTCTTGCTGTTTCTTACAGAGGTTTGAACCATCTGTCAGTATGCGCCAACAAGGGTTAATGTCTTTTGAGGGATTTGCAAGGTAGTTCTGCAACTTCTTCTGATTAGTGCATGCATTATCCTATCTTTCAGTATTATTTTGTGTCTGAGATGGTTCCTGTAGTTGTATTCAAAGGAAATCTCACTTTTGCTGCACTTGTTCAGGTTTCTAATGGATAAAGACAATTTTGCTTCCAAGAACGATGAATCACAGCTGGTTGTCAAGGACATGCATTATCCTCTGTCATATTACTTCATTGAATCTTCTCATAACACCTACCTCACTGGGCATCAGCTTAAGGGCGAGTCATCAGTGGAACTCTATAGCCAGGTACAGAAAAAAAATGGTTTAGAGCTTCTGCTTGTTTCATTTTTTGCTGCACTGCTCTCAGCAAATCTTACTTTTTAACTTATCTGCTCTGGAACATTTGCTGTAACCCTTTCGAGTCTTTTCATTTAGCTCAGTTTAGAGGAGATTAGTAGAGTGAATTTACAGACTGACTGTAATTAAATACAGGAAGACTCATTGCTGTTCATAAAAAATAAGATAGACATTTTATCTTGCAGTCCTAGCTATAAGCTGGCCATGCTTTCACTACAGTAGAGAAACATATCTTACTGAAGTAATAAGGTATGAGGAAGACACTGTAATGGCATAGTAGCCCATTTCAGATGCTTATAGCCCAGGACAGAGCAGAGGCTTCAGCATTACTACATGGTCATTATCCTGACATAATGTCTGCAAAGTACCTGATTAAAAGTGTGACATGGGTCTGTTTTAGCAAATGTTCCCTTTTTTAAAAGTTTAATTTAACCTGGCTTATTGCACTAAGGTAATGGCACACGTGCTGGCTAAGAATGGCTACTGTTAAGGGTGCGTGTTGTTTCAACCTGTTTCCTAATGAAAAGCAGCAAACCACAACTCATTTCAAGTCATGCTGTGCTGATAATGAGTTAAAACGTTAGCAGAGGTTATTGATGAAGAGTTGACATAGAAAAAAGCAGATTATACTGACCACCTGAGCACACAAAGACATTGGCCTGTCTATTATATGCATTACACAGAACTGAAAGGTATAACATCTGCCTATGATAAAACAAAGCCAGGTCAGGTTATATTCATTCTGTTCACACCAATCTTTTTTGTGTGCTGGTAGAGAACAGAGCAGTTGCACATGCAGTACCCACATTTTACAGAAGAAAATTAATAATTCTTCAGAGATGTATGTGTTAGAGTTGTCTTGCTAGATAAGATTATCTAAGTAAAACTGTATTGCCACAATATTTAACTGGGGAATATCTAGATAGGTGGCATGCAGCTTACTGAAAGTTGTATTACAAAATAGTGATGTGTGTTTTGTTAGGTTGTGTTTGTCTTCATTGACAAGTGTTTGCTTACAATATATGTTTGTCACGCTGCTTGCCAACATAATCTTCTTCTCTCAACAAGAAAAAGAAAACATTTTTGTAGGGCCCGGTGTTATGTCTGTCACATCCCTACAGCTTAACTCAGGTCCCTCAGCAACAGGTGCAAATATGACTCTGTCATTGTACATGTGGGTGTGAATGACCTGAGATGTACCTCCCTGGACTACATGAAAAGAGACATGGAGGAGCTCTCGGATTATGTAGCCTAAGCGGATATGACCCTAGCCCTGAGCAGCATCCTACCATAACCCAGAATGATACCACAGTACAAGCAGAAATTGATTGATTTCAATAATTGGCTAAGTTTCTGGTGTCATTCTAAGTGGATCCAGAATCTGTCTGCCTGGGATTACATGATTGACAGTCCTCAATGCTTTGCCAGAGATGGCCTGCATCTGTCATCCCTGAGCTTTCGGATACTGGCCAAGGCTCTTGCCACCCCTATAGTGCCTTTTTTAGGTGGTGTTCCAAAGACAAATTACCACCGTAACAGCTACAAACAAATGCAATCTGAGGGTCATGCTGCTCAACGCTAGAAGTCTAAATCTCAAAATGCACTCGCTTGAAGCACTCCTCAAAACGGAGAACATCGACATTTGTGCTGTAACAGGGACCTGGTTTAAAGCAGCAGAAAGCACCCCTGCACTACCAGGCTCTATAACTCATTCCACACCTTTCAGCCCCAGAAGTTGGACTGCAGCTCCAAAGGCAGTGGTGTTTCCGTATTCATAAAGAATGCGCACACCGCCAGACTGGTAGCCCAACATAATGCATCAGAGATACTTCAGGTGCAGCCAACATTGGTTAAGACAGCGTTTCAAGTCATACCCTGCTATAGGTACACAACCATATCCCAAGAATCACACTCCACATTCCTAAGCACCCTGGAGAATATTAGGGTCCAACCTAACACTCTCTTACTGGGTGACTTCAACTACCCCTGTATTAACTGGGAAAACTACTCATGTACCAATACACATGACCAATATTTCCTGGAATTCATTAATTCCAATGCCCTGGACCAGCTCTTTTTTACCCCAACTAGAGGTAGCAGCATCCTTTACCTGGTCATTACTAACATGGGCAATCGTTGCTCTACACCAATAGTTAACTCCTCCCTGGTTAGATCCGACCACAAACTAATCACATTGGAAATACACATCCCTCCCACCCCGCGCAAAGATAACCACCATGAAAAACTTCTCCAAAGCTTACTTTGGGCTCGTAAGAACAGAGTTGGCTAAGTGGCTAAAGTCACAGCACCCATGAGAATAGTTCCTTGACTGCCAAATCATACAGCAATGCACTGTACGAACACGTATACAAATGCATGGATCTCGCCATACCCAATGGAGCCAAGACGCTCTCCTCCAAAAAAAGGAAGCCAATCTGGTGGTCCCCTGCCATAAACAAACTCTACAACAGAAGGAGGAAACTAGTGAAGTGAGGTGAAGTCCCAAGAATGGAAAAACTCTCTTAACAGCCTCAACAAAAAGTTGAGATCCCTCATGAAATCCTCTAAAGCTAGCTATGAAAACAGGATTGCAGCAGATAGTAAAGACAACCACAAGGCCTTCTATAGTTATGTAAAGAATTTCCACGGCAATACCCAGATGTGCTCTGAGCTACTGTATAATGGTCTTTCGTATACCGAGCCAACAGATATTGCTACTATAATGGCCAACAGATTCAACGCCAACTTTACCCCTCCCCCAAGGACCAATCACAATACCAGTAGATTGCCAGGCACCCAGTATTGCTGCTGCACAGATTAAAACAGCATTGTCCAAGGTCAAGAATACATCTTCTATGGGACCTGACAATATCTCTGGGTGTGTTCTACATGAACTACAGAGTGAACTGGCACCTCATCTGTGTGCCATGTTCAACCACAGCCTCACCTCAGGCTTTGTCCCTACCAAATGTCGCACTGCTACAGTCATCCCTCTCCACAAAGGAGGAGCGATTACAGACCCTGAGAACTATTGCCCCATTAGCCTGATGAGTCTGATATGCAAAGCTATGGAATTGCATTATCATGGACCAAATAAACAAGGATATAGAGAATCTCCACACTCTGGATCACACATAGTTTGGTTTTGTGAAGGGTAGATCACGCTTGCTAAACTTGGTCATCTTCTCTGAGTCCGTCATCAGAGCTGTGGATGAAGGCAAGGTGGTTCGTAGAGCCTACCTTGATCTGGCCAAGGCCTTTGATACCATTCCCCACTGAGGAATGATAGAAAAACTCACTAAGCTAGGCATCAATCCATATGTCACTAGGTGGGTTGCAAACTGGCTCACAGAACCCACAGTCCAAAAGTAGCCGACTCCAAGTCAGACTGCTGACCAGTCACAAGTGGAGTCCCACAAGGTTGGGTCCTGGGTCTTCTCCTGTTTGGTATCTACTTCTCTGAAGTCCAGGCCAACACGAAGGGACTCTGGCTGACCAAGTTTGCAGACTATTGCAAGTTGGGAGCTATTATTAACTCCCTAAGTGATGCTGACATCCTACAAAAAGGCCTCACTGAGACGAACGACTGGTATCAGAACCATGGCCTTAAAGCTCAATGCCAAAAACTGTGTCGTCATCCCCTTTGGGACAAACCTGGTTCCCATGAATTACCTCATCGAGGGCAGTTCATTGAATACAGAAGGCGTTATAAGAGATCTGTGAACACAGGTTGACAGCAACCTCTCTTTTGACCACCACATTACCAGTGTGGTCAGAAAGTCCTTCTATATGGCACATCTCATTACTAAGGGTTTTGCATCCAGGAAGAAAGAGGTCATTGTCTCCCTCTACTCTTCCCTCATTGTACAATGCCCCATTTGGCATGTACCTCACTAGACACCTGCAACAACTGGAGAGGCCGCAAAAGTACCTCACAAAGAGGATCCTATGCCTTATACACTTGTCCTATATGGACAGACTCAATAAACTCCATCTATTGTTTGTCTCATATCACCTACTTAGAGGCGATCTCTGCTTGACTTATAAAGCCATGTCTGACCCAGCTCTGTTAGAAATGCTACATCTAAAGAAATCCCAATCCGTCCGCACCACATGGTCTAGAGACCTCTACCTCATTACCACAATCAACAGAACATGCTGGAGGGACAGGTTCATAACCCAGAGACTGCCCATGCTATGGAATAGACTTGCCATACATGTCAAACAGAGCACCTCACTGGCCCTCTTCAAGAGAAATCTTGATGAGTGGATAGGAAATAGAAAATTCACTCTGGGGATAACTCCATTGGCTCTACTCGACAGAGGCACTGGGAACTAAGGTCGGGTGGCACGATGCCAGGGTGATCCTATGGGCTAGGCTTGCAAAGGCTTCAGGGCCATTAGCCTAGTAAACACCTATGAACCTATTATTATATCACACCTCCCGTTGCCAATACAACTTCTAATGCTCTGCCTTCCTCACCCTATTACAGTCAGTAACTGGTGAAGTACACTGATCAGGGCAGTGACCAGCCAAAGGCTGAAGAAGTAGGGTGAGCGGAGGAATACTTCAGAGCTACAACACAGCACCTGTCCATAAGAGGCTGGGTCGGGGAAATGAGTGGATGGCTATACCACATACTGCCCCCTTTGATTGACAGGAGACAATCAACCTGCTTGGTGTTGCTAAAATTGTTAATTTGCTTCCTGACAGTCATATTAAATGTTGTAGTTGTGGTGCACTGCAGTGAAGGAAATGTGATTAAAAACAAAAAAACATAGACAGTGCATGAATATTGTTATTTTTTTATTTAGGCATACTATGAGGTGATGTCAGGAAATGTTATTTTAGATGTGAGGATATGCACGTTGCAGTTTTTTGCCAGCATCACACTGTTATAGTCTTTTCAGGTTCTCAGGCAAAAAGTACTGATTTGACCAGATGCAATGAATTTGTGCTTCTGTTTCTTTGCATTTCCTTTAAAGTGAAGATGGGTCCTCCATACGGGTACTTACTTTGGTATCCATGTGGTTTCAGTCTTTCTGGTTTGGTGAAAACATTTTGCGGATACTAACATGTACAGTTCCAGCTATCAAGTTAAGCTATTAGTCCCAAATCTTCCAGTTTCTGCTTTCTCAGGAGATGCATTGTATGTCAGGTCATGTATTTACTTATATCTTGCTTTCTGTCCGATGTGCTACCTGCTTTTTACAGGTTGATTTCTTGTGTTTTAGATAATTTAGAAGTTTAAGGGCAAAGTTTTTGGGTGTTTCAATTTGTGCAGATAGACCATTACTACAATGTACATTTCCTTTGGGAATAGGAAGCTGGCATTTATATAAGCTTGATCTGCAATGACAAGCATACCTCAAAATGTGATAAATCAGTTGTTTGTGTATCTCCAGGAGTTAAAAAGCTTGCAGATTTGCTGACAGAGCTGAACATCAGTAAACTGTAAAATAAAAGCTTATCTTTTTCTTGTGAGGGGCAGATCCCCACACTCCCCAGACAGGGGGTTAGTTTTTTGTCCCCTTTACCCCAGGCTTAATTATTTTCGCTTATAGTGCTGTTATAACTATAAGTCACCTCTAGTCTGTATGCAGTCTGTACAAATCAGGAATGATGCACAGGAAGTATCTGCATGCAGCACTGCCTCACAGATCAGAATCAGTTTTTTTGGCCATTTTTTGAATTTTGCCAAAGAATGCATCAGACATTCCGCAACACCAGATTACAGTGATGCACAAACTAGGATGTTATCCATTGTCATGTGCTTTGGCTAATAGTAAAGCATTAGTCATGTGACCCAGAAACAGCACCACAGACAGTAAGAGTGCACATTAAAACACAAGGATATTATCATCAAAGTGCTATGATATGGACCGTCAGTGCAATAGTAAAGGTTTCTGAAAATGTTTCATAGTGGTGTGTGTACCGGTCACTGTGCCTTGATTTGATGTGATTAGACTCCAATGAAATGCATACTTCAGTACCCACCTTTGTAAAATGGAATAGGGACAATTGATTGAAAACACATTTTATCAAAAACATATCTGTTTCAGTGAAGATATGTGCTGCTGTTTCTAAAGTGCAAGCTTCAAATAACATGAAAACAGATAAAAAGTTGTCTGATTTAGTGTTTTCAGTGACTTAGCCTGCACAAAGAACAGTTGTGTATCCTATGTGCTATGGCTCATTTTAAAACATTTCACATTTCTTTTTTGCAGAAACTGAATATTTTGCTGAGAAATTGATCTTGGCAGTATAAAGTGGTTTTCTTTGAGGTAGCATCTTTATATCTTTAATTATAACAACACTACAAGAAAGGGGAAAAAAATCTCTTTACATCAATTGTGCCTTAGTGTGTAGCCACATAAATTTATGGATATGCAGCAGAAAATGGCATAATTTGCATGCAACCATTCTGTTAGAGGTAGGCGCAGCTCACAGAGGATTTGATATGCCAAACATGCTTTCCTCCCTGATTTTCAGTAGTTCAGGTTTAGTTATTTATCTGCGAGGTCTGACACGTCCACACATTGTTATGCACCCATGGCCAGGGTGACGATCAGTTATACATGTTTATTTATTGTTTAACTATATAAATTAAGTAATCTACGAGAACTCTTTTGTGCCACAACTCAAGTAAAATCATGTATTTAAGTGGTATATTGCAAGCATGTGCAAACAGCATTGTAGATTACTGTCAGATTTTGACACATTGAATAGTAAATCAATCAGCACAATTTATGCATGTGTGGTAACGATGCAAGTTCCTGTCAAATGCTGAGTAATCAGTAACAAGTCAGTCATCTCCCTTTGTATTTGCCACAGAAAAGGGAAAAAGACAAGCAGATGTCAAATTTGGATAGATTAGCTAAGACATTTAGAGGATTAGATAACTTGGATGAACTAGTTAACACTAATATAATCAAAAGGTGTACTAGATCTGCGGATGAACACAGGATAAGGACATATCAAACAGAGGCATAATTAAAAATGTTAGAGAAATTGAGAAGACTTTGAAATACCATAATATTTCTAAAACAAACATAATACAAGACTGTATAAAAATAGTTACAGTATTAATACAAGCATAATAAAGAAGCAGAAACTTTTCAAAGAACCGGAATAAAACATAGTTCCTCCTGGATGGAAAGGATGCCAGAGAGAGACATTAAGCAATGGTGAAGTCACAAGTAGGTGGAGAGAGGAAAGGGGGGGGCAGAAAAAGGGAAAACAAGAATGAGACTAGTTTTAGGATGTTGTTTTTATGAAGAAAGGTAAGGCTAGAGGGCAAAAGGAGTTTCATGCTGCAGACAAATGTTGCACTTGGCCTGTATTGTTAAGTGTAGAAACAATTTGCTTCTACAGAAAAGGATGGGATTGTGTATATCTCATTTCAGAAGGGAAGGAATCCCATTGGCAGGTCCTGTTGTAGAGAAGGTTCTCTCACAGTCTTAATGTGTTTTCTAAGTGGATAGATTAGAAGCCACGTTGGCAGTGTACTTTAGACCATGTCAAAGGGTTCTTATATCAGAGTCGCTGCGAAAAGTGGAGGAACAATGGTGAATGGCCTGAATATGGTCACCTTTAGTGCTAAGGCCATTCTTTCCTTGACAGTTTGTTCTACAGAGGATGATACAGCAGGGTCTAAATTGAGAAGTTAGTAAAGCAAAATGGCATGTTTTGTTTACTAGCACTCGAAGAACATGGCATTTCCAAAAGTCCGAATGTTTTCAAGTTTTGCTCTTGTTGATTTTATTGCGTTTCAGAATTCGTGAACCTTATTTAATATTGGTGTATGCCATATAGGTGCAAGAGCAAAATCCTTTGGCATACTAGAGGAAAGTGTGAGTTGCCAGTTATGACTTGAAGGATATGACTAGTCCTAAAAATTGAGACCAACGAATGTGGTTATTGTATCAGATCAGCAGTTCACAAGGTCATATGCGTTGTTGTTGTCCATAAAAATATCCTCATTAAGTGTGCCTTCATTCATGCCTTTAAACTACTGATCATTTAGAAGCCTAACAGTAGACATAGTACTTCATGCTTTTTTATATGCATTCCGTGTTTTGATAGGTGATATTTTTTAAGTATTTTAGCCAGAATGGGTAGTAAGGAGTGGGTCTAAATTGGGAAGTAAGGCTAAGGTTGGTATTTTTAGGGTTAGGAATTGTGATAGCATATTTTCCAAGGGCATGGAATAACAGAATATTAAAATAAAGTATTGTTATAAAGATAGGTAGATTTTTTTTAACAGATTGTTGATATATTTTAGGAATTTAGTGTATGGATTACCAGAAACAGGGGACCCAAAGCTGAGCATCTTAGAAAATAGTTTTCAGATTTCAGCCTACGTTTAGTGATATAAATGGAAAGGTGAAGTAAATGAGTTTGGAGATGATAATGATCATAAAGAGTGGCGGATTGTACATCAGCTGAGAAACAGCTTCCTTCATTTAGGAGGTAAGCATGAGTTAGTTCATATTTAAAGAGATAGGGGATTTTCTTTTCCAGTCTAGTTATTTTATTTTTCTATACATAACTGTGTTAGATTTGAGATCCCCTGCCTTCAGTTGGATAGTCATCCCAGTATCCAGTGGGCCTACCAGCTGCTCTAGGCCCCTCCTGGACTAATACCATTTTTCTGACAGAATCAGTGTGGATCCTAAGGACATCTCTGGGGATCACACTGTCAATATTTCAGACTGAAGTTTTTTTCTGTTATTCTCTCCCAGAGATCCCCCTCCCTTGGTGACTATGGTTACATCCATAAGAATGGCAGTGCAATGGGGGATACTACAGCATATCCCCCTGCCCCTTCAGCAGCTCAGCCATATCCACCCACCATCTCTTGACACCATATCTTCCACTGCACAGTGTCCCCAGTCTCCAGTACGAATCAGCAAGGGAGATGCCCACATCACCACCACTGCCCTGGGATCATAACACCATCCCTTCCTGCTGCATCAGTTGGCCTAGCCATTAACTGAACCTGGGTCATCTGGTCCATACTCAGGGCTTTATCCCTCTATGCAACAGATACCTGTTCCTATTTTTGGTGATTGAAGAGGAGCAGTTTATTTTCTTTCTAAGAGATTCCCACATAGATGAAGAAGGCAAACATTTTAACCACCCAGCAGTGTTATACAGTTCTTTTGATTACCCTTTGATTTTGGAATAGAGAGAGAGAGTCAGGGAATCAGTAATGAATAATATGGGGGGTTAGCATTGCATGACAAGTCTGCTGTTGACATCTAAGTGAATTTTGCATACCATGTAGTTTGGATCAAAAAGATTAGGGCACAAAAAATAGCTTAGGGTACACGTAGGTGTCTACTGCCTCAAAATGAAGCTGTTTTTAATTAGTAATATTGCTACCCCACCATTTAGGGAAGAACAGCAAGACCCCCATTGGATATGTGTGTGTGTGTGTGTGTGTGTGTGTGTGTGTGTGTGTGTGTGTGTGTGTGTGTGTGTGCGCGCGTGTACATGTGTTTTAACCAACATTCAAGTTTATTAGGTTTTATATTATTATATGGTACATTAAATTAGCATGCCACAGACAGACTATTAGGACCAGGGTTAAGGTGGATATCACCTCACCTCAGGCTATGTGCCCACTGAATGGCGCACAGCGATGGTTATCCCACTCCACAAAGTGGGAACCACCACAGACCCTGGAAACTACTGCCCCATTAGCCTAACGAGCCTTGGTCTGCAAGGCTATGGAACGTATCATCATGGAACTTATAAACAATGACATTGGTAATCTCCAAATTCAGGACCCCACCCAGTTCGGGTTTGTAAAAGGCAGATCATGTCACAGTCTCCTAAACCTGATAGACTTCTTTGAAGCAATCACCAAAGCCGTAGATGAGGGTAAGGTGGTTCATACAGCCTATCTAGATCTCTCCAAGGCTTTCGACACCATCCCCCACTCTGGAATTATAGATAAACTCACTAATCTAGGTATAAATCCCTATGTCACAAAATGGGTTGCCAACTGGCTCACTGACAGAACCCACACTGTGAAAATAGCAGACTCCAAATTTAATAGACCAGTGACAAGTGGAGTACCACAGGGTTCACTCCTGGGTCCACTCCTGTTTGATATCTACTTCTCTGAAGTACAGGCTAACACAGAAGGTCTTTGGCTAACGAAGTTCGCAGGTGACTGCAAACGAGGAGCTATAATCAAAACTCCAAAAGATGTGGACATCCTACAAAAGGGCCTCGCTGAGACAGATGCCTGGTGTCAAAACCATGGCCTCAAGCTCAATGCCAAAAAGTGCCCATTTGGGAAAAACTCTGTACCCATGAACTACCACATAGGCGGTAGTCTACTTAACACTGAAAGTGTGATGAGACCTTGGGACACAGGTGAACAGTAGTCTCTCCTTTGATAAGCACATCACCACAGTAGTAAGGAAATCCTTCTACGTGGCACACCTCATCACAAAAGGTTTCTCATCCAGGAAAAAAAGAGGTCATTGTTCCCCTCTACTCGTCACTCATTAGACCCATTATAGAGTACAATGAGCCTTTTGGTATGTACCTCACAAGACATCTACAACAACTGGAAAGGCTGCAGAAATACCTCACAAAGAGGATTACCATCCTCAAAAAGATGCCCTACGCAGACCGTCTCAAAAAACTGCAGCTTTACTCCATCTCATATCGCCTACTCACAGGCGATCTCTGCCTAACACACAAAGCTATGTCAAACCCAGAGCTTTTAGACATGCTCCACTTAAAGAAATCCCAATCCTTACGAGCTACACGCTCTAGGGACCTAAACCTTGTTACCACAATAAACAGAACATGCTGGAGGGATAGATTCCTGTCCCAGAGACTTCCCATACTGTGGAGCCAACTACCTATCTATATCAAACAAAGCTCCTCTTCAAGAAAAATCTTGATGATTGGATGGGAGATAGGAAATTCACCCCGGGGATCACTTCTGTGGCTCTACTCGACAGTGGCACAGGAAAATAATTTTCGTGCGTGGCGAAAGCCAGGGTACCTTTTCACTAGGCTTATATAGGCCCTAGGGCCAATAGCCTAGTACCTACCTATGAACCGGAGTGCAGAATTTAAAGCAAATAGTATTCTCAGCATTCTAATCATTTCTTTGCATTACCACTTAATAGCATGAATGATGTGGATGTTTGTATTAAAGGTAAAAAAACAAGTATAAAAGGAAAGAATATGTTAAGGTATGTTTACACAGAGATTTATGTTTGAATGTCAGAGGAAGTAAGAAGTACTGGCAAAGAAAAGGGTGTTTTGGGGGAGTAATGTTCAAGAAGGGTAAGTTAGTGCAAGTGATATATAATGAAGATATGTTGTCATTTAAGGAGCTGAGAGATTGTATGAGAGTCGAAAGAGGGAGAAGGAGCAGACATGGAAGAAAGGATGCTAGGTTTATGGGAGAAGGAGCAGACATGGAAGAAAGAATGCTGGGTTTATGGGAAAAAGAGCAGACACTGAAGGAAGGTGCTGGGTTTAATAGTATAGCAGTAATAGAATGAGGATGAGTGAAAGTAACACGCTTATAAATGTAGTGCTGGATGCAGTTACTATATGTGACACAGTGCATGAAAAAAAGATCTGTGATGAGTTAACCGTGCCAGCAAAGATATTAGTGAATTAGAAGTATTAGAAAGGGAATAGAAGATGGCATACGGCCAGTGCTTTAATTTGAGAAGAGGGGTTAATAAATACTGGGAAGAAGTCATAGGTCGAGGTTTGCAGAGGGGGCTGGAGTGTCATGCACTATGAAGAAAGAAAAGAATGTTGAGAGGGTGGTGAGTTGTAGACAGATGGGGAATGAAATAGGTCCTAGTATAAAACTGCAATATTGAGTGGTTGGGGTGGGGATGAGTGATATTAGGGCCCTACCCAAGGTCTCAAGGAGAGAAGCCAGTCATAACACTGAAGACAGAAGAGTAACTTTGTAATGCAGAATTAGGAATACAGCTTAATATGTCATTTTCATAAAGCTTTTCTAAACCATGTCTGAACCTGTGTCTTAGTTATGTTTTAATACAAATGTGAGAATTACACACTATGTACATGCAGCAGTGTTCATTAATTCGTTCAGTTGCTTTTACCTGTCCACAGGTAGTTTTTATTACCTCAGCAACAGACAGGTATAATCAAACTAGTAAGGAAAGTAACCTGAACATTCAGTTAATAGTTGTGTATGAAGATACAGGGCAAAGATGTAAGACAGAAAACAATTAAAATTTACAGCTTGCTTTTAAATTATAAGACAGTTAGACATGATTTTGAGCAATGCTTTGCCCGTGGTACTAAGTAAAGAAATGCACAGAAAAATTGCAGAAGACACTGTTACTGTTCAAAACAATGTTCCTTGATCGGCCCACTTTTCCTTAGTAATGAACAACTCGCACTATAATAAAATTCAGTGAGTGGCAAATATAATGACTACATTGGTCACTCCATTAACATTTCAGTCAGCTTAGTGATGCAAAAGTGAAAAGCAAATACACACGCACAAATTAAGGAAGTATAAATTGTAACAAGTCATTACACATACTGTTCATCTTGCAAAACACTGGTTTTATCATTTGAGATTCTGTACCATATATATATTTTTTTATTATAACCCAAATGACCTGATGGAATGGACAGTGTAATGTGTTTTTGTTTTTTGCTTAAGCTGTTTTTCACATAATGCAGTCAATTGTCCTCAAAACATGAGATTATTATACCCTACCCTCTCATGCAATATCTTCTTTTGAGTTACTTTTCATGGCAAAACTCAGTATATTGCTATCTGTAAGAACCTCTGAGCAGAGCTTTTGAAAGTTTCTTTCAGTGACACTGTTGGGAAGCCCTAGTCATTGTCTCAGCCCAAAATGACAAGTGTTGCAGTGTCAAATCAGGAAGGTCACAAGTTGCCTGTAGCTGAGATTTCACTAGTTTGTGACTGCCTAAGATAAGCATTGATTAAGTTGTGAACTTGAAGAATCGAGAGAAAGTGAGTTCAGCTTTTTTTCACAACTTATCCCCTTCTACAACCTATGCAACCTTAGGGAGTGCTTGTCCCAATATTGACGTCCTGCAGAAAAAAAATGCATTTGTATTTTTAGGAACTCAGGAACATTCCTGTGTTGAGACTGTGGCATCCAAAGGCTTTAGACATTTTAGTTGAGATTAAGCTCATGTCTTCCAAATGACACACAATTACTCATAACAGTGTTTAAATTAGATTTTTTGAAAAAGAGTAGAAATCATGCAGCTCTGTATTCAGTCTCTTTTTTTTCTTTGGTATCAGGTTTGTTTACTCCTAGACTAAGTAGAAAAAGAGCTGTAATTTCATAAAGGCAAAATAGATTGATGCTCCCCCCAAAGGGAGGTAGAGAAGGCATATGTAAATGACAGTACATGCCATTGGTCTCAACTTGTTTACTCATGAATTATGGACAAAGCCAAAATTAATGATGGGGCAAAGGAACAGAATCGAAGATCTTTTGTTTTAAATATTACTGTAATTACCTTAAACAGTTAATAGAAAAGCAGGTTTTGTATCAACATGCTTTTTCCTGAAAAATACAATGACTGAAACTTTAATATCTGGCATTAACTTGCTCCAGTCTTCAGTGACTTACCAGAAAAAATGTAAAGGACAGGACAAAAATGTAAGCCAAAATCTGAGATATTCTGCATAGTCAGGGAAAGTTGAGAGCTCAGATACTCTGTAAAGTAATTGCAATTTCCTATCCCTAGAGACTGAATAGGTCTGTAATCCTGTTGGGGTAAAACTGACAGATTACAAATGGTTTGCTGTGTCAGCTTTTCCTGGAGAAAAAAAATTGAAATCTATGGAGTAAGAATATGCAAGAGCCAGGGAAATAAATTCCTAAAGACATTTCATTCAGTCCCAGCATGTGCACCAGGGAGGGCAATATAACACAAATTCCATGGCGGGATGGGGTGAAATAAACTTGAAATGTAAGTAGTAAAATGATGCAAGAGCCAGGTAAACAAACTCCTAAAGAAATACCATGAGTTTTCATTCACTCCCAACATGCACCAGAAATGCTAAATAAGCAAATCTCATTGGGGGGGCGCAGACCTAAGTCATACTATTTTATATGTGGCAGTACATTATTTGTTTATTTTTTAATGATAATGTAATCTGTGGATTAGGAAATGTTATGCTTTTCCTTTAAATTGTGTTTTAACACAGGCATGCATGCAGTCATTCATTACACAGTATTTCAAAAAGACAGATTAACTTTGTCCCAGAACTGAATATCATAAATAGCCATATTCATTGATTCATTCAGTCACTCTGTCATTTTGTTGAAACTACACCAGTCTTATTTTGCACTATTACTGTCTATCAACAAGTTATGTTTTATTAATCCAGCAGAAAAAAATAATTTGCTGTACAGATGTAGGCAGGACAGTGCACTATCACAGATAAAATAGACTGAATGTGTGCAGTCATTGTGTATGCACAAGTAATGTATCAGGATGCAGACAATGGTTGTAAAGGCAGAGTTAGTAAAATATGCAAACTGAGGCTGTTGTACAACTTTTGATTTTTTTCAATTCAGTGTTTAGCGTTAGATTTATGTAAAGCACTGAAGTCAAACTGAAGTTGGTGTACTGCAAATTATTGTAGATGGTGAGGAAAGTATATGGCTGGGGTGCCAGTGCATTATGTTGGTATAATGTAAGCACACTACTGTTGTGCTAGATGTTACTTCTGATTCTTTTTAATTTTCTAGTCATCGTAGTCTGTACTTGAATTAACACAGATGCATGTACCCACACAAATGCACACAAACCTCAGCATGCACATCAGCAGTTTTGCCAAACACACCATTACAACACGTCAGCTATATTTCTCACAGGTGCAGCCTCTGTGCCCTCATTGTTTTACATTTTTAAAATTATACAAATTTTCACTGTCCCAAGAGTAAATATTTTAAAAAACACATTGCAAATGTACATGAATGATTCCAATTCTTGTTAGATAATACGAGGCAATGTGCCATCTGTGGTGAATTATAAGGGTGTGATTTAAGTTTTATTCCTGTATTACAGATCTTTAGTTGTTACACTGGGAGGTTTTGGCATCCTTTCTGTTTAATAAAAATGTGTTTTGTCTGTTGTTGCAGGTCCTTTTACAAGGCTGTAGAAGTGTGGAATTAGACTGCTGGGATGGGGAAGATGGCATGCCAGTCATCTATCATGGTCATACTCTTACAACAAGAATTCCCTTCAAGGTACACAGCTACCATCGTCTTTCTCTTACTGTAAGCGGCTGTTTTGTGTGCCTCTGATTTGCAGTAAAACTGTTTCCTCTGTTACTTTTGCAGGATGTGGTTGAAGCTATTGACCGCAGTGCATTTATCAATTCTGACATGCCTGTCATCTTGTCTATAGAGAACCACTGTTCACTGCCTCAGCAACGTAAAATGTCTGAAATTTTTAAGGTGACTTCAACCTAATTGTCAGACAAGTAAATTTAACACACGCAGTTTTAGCATTTTGCTTTCTTTAGTAAAACCCTCCTTCCTGTTTTCCAGAATGTATTTGGAGACAAACTGGTCACTAAATTTTTATTTGAAAGTGACTTCTCTGATGATCCAATGCTCCCATCACCATGGCAACTTCAAAGAAAAATCTTGTTGAAAAATAAGAAACTTAAAGCACATCATACTCCAGTGGATATACTAAAGCAAAAAGTAAGAAAATAATAAAATAACTGTCTGTGGCATTTTATTTGTATTAGTATCTAACTACTCACATTGTGGCCACGTTTTAGAGTTACAGTGTTGTTTTTATTGTTTTATGTTGTTATCGTGAATAAAAGTCACTTGTAAAAACCACTGTGCAAGCATTCATCACGTAAACTGACTTCACTTTTACATTGTATCCTTTTGTTTCGGCAGGTTCTATTTAAAAGAAAACTATAAGAAATGCAGAATATTTGAGAAAAATCCTTGAAACTACTTCAGAAATATAAATGTATTAAACACTACTTAACATTAAAACCTGAAAGTAGTCCCACTATGTAATGCAATTCTGAGAGTGACTCCTACACCACACTAAAAATGTGCAGCAGACTCTTCAGTTTTGATGTAGCGTCACACAAATTTCCTCTGATCCAAGCTTAGTAACTAATGTTTTAGATATTTCACCAGTCTGCAGAAATGTATCTGATACCCAGAAGCACTGATACCCATTCAGTGAGAAAACCAGTCCACAAAATGTCCAAAGGAAGCACCGGGTACTCTGGTTCACCCTTCTCAAACATGCCCTCGATGACTGATTTTTTTTTTTTGTCAAATATAATGTCGGTCATTTGTAGAAGATACCACTCCTCAACTTTTTTTGATCTTCATTTCAGTGGTCACCACTCGTTGGTCTCATTTGCAAGGCAGACCACTTGTTCTTTCAGCTATTTTTTTGTTTTCTTTTCATAGAAAGAAGATTTTGCTCTTTTCCTCACTCAATCCTTGTTGCAGCCTTATACCTCATCTCCTCTTCCCATTTAATAGCACAGAGTCATGTTACTTCTGTTTAGTTGATTCTGAGAAGTCTACCCTTCTGTAGTCCCAGATTTCTGTCTTGCGGCACATCCCAGCAGTACTGCGTGACAGATGATCCTGACAGTGACATAATCACTTCCACCAGTGACTCTGTCATTTTTGATCGCGGTCACGTCATCTGCTAAAAAAATAAAGCCTCCATTAATTAATTTGCCCTGATTTGCTTAGCTTACTTTTTAGCAGTTTTGGTTCAGCAGTCCTACATCTGATGGCCTGAAATACAAAACCTATAATTAGAAGTTCATTTCTAAGTGTCCAGCAGCAAGGCCACAACTCAATCTACCTTTCTTTTTTTGTCCATTGTCACTAACCTCTTCCTCATTGCACTATTGTGTCCTATGGGAAACACACTAGCACCTCCACTCCACTTCCTGTGCTCGTTTTTTTATGCATGCTAAATTTAGATTTCACCATGCCAATTTTCTTAACATTATTAACTGATGCCATCATGGCTGCAGTGTCAGCACAGGCATTCTCCACTGTAAAGGTTTTGTCTTTACTTACCACTTCTTTCTTTCTTTCCTCTCTTAATTCACCCATGTTATCTTTTTTGTTCCTCCTATCCTTATGCTTTTCTGCCACCCCAACACTCTCACACTAATCCCCCTTCCTTTCATCAACTTAAATACATTCTTGTTAAAGCTCATGTTTCCTTTTGTGTGAATCTGTATACATATGAACAGTTTGCTAATATCATTTTTTAACACAAGACTAGTACGGATTTTCCAGTTCAAAGTTTGACATAGAGTGATGTTTGTTGTACTATAACTGTGATATCATTTGTGAAGAAATTGCACTTTTGATATCAGAAGTTTTCAGATATATAGTTTTTGCCATTTAACAGAGGCTATACATGTATCGTAAGTTAAAATAAATAACATAGCAACATCAGAAGCAAGTGATTGACCACGCAAGTCAGAATGCTGAATGAATATGAGTGAAAGTAAGATCAGAGGATAATTTTCCAAACAGGTGCATAATGTATTTTACTAATTTAGCAAACTTTCTTTTTATACATTTCATTGAACTGTCTCTATTTCACTCAGTCGTAACAGTTAATTTGTACAAGGATATTGCAGTTTGTTTTAATATTCTAGGGTGTATGTCTGTGTGCGTGTGTGATGTTTACCTTAGGATTATGTGTGCATACACCAGGAATTGGGAATCCATTTTTTCAGCTTGCAGTTTGCAGGGAGCTCTGGCATACTGTTGCATTATTAAAATAAACATTACAGTTGTTAATTGCTTGCCATTTTAATTTGTCTTAAAGTTGTCATATAAATTGCCCTTTTGTAGCTGAAACAGTTTTTCAATCTGACAAGTCAAACTAGATAAAAGAAGATCATTAGCAGATAATGTAATTTATTGTGCCAGTCTAGAAAATGATGAAAAACAGAGACATTGTTTGTATTATTTGTGTTAAACTGTGTTAGCAGACATTTTTTTAAGTATTGATTAATGTTCTTTTAGGCACATCAGCTGGCTAACATGCAAGCCCAGGCTAGCAATGGTAGTCCAATGTCTAACACTGCTGCTAACGAAGATGAGGAAGATGAAGAAGATGATTATGATTACGACTATGAATCTCTCTCTGATGGTATGAAATCCCAGCCTGTTTTGCACATTTTAGTGAAATATGTAGTCATTCTGTTTGACAGCATGCCTGCTATAAATACATTCAGTGGTTCCATGTATAATAAAATTGTATAAATATACCGTATTTGTTTAGGCAAGGATGTGTATAGACCCAGGAACCCCAAACTGCGCATCGTGGGAGACGTGTACCCCACCTTATGAATGAGAGAGTATCTTTAGTAAGAATTAGGTAGATAAGCACACAGCTAATGCTGCTGAATGTTAACATTTTATTTTAAAGGATCTCTTCTGTCATCAGGCTCTTTATGTTAAGTGTTTTATATAAGAAAAATCCCTTTGTGGCAAAAGAAAGACATTGGATAGTAAAATGTCAGCCAGCATATGACCTTGTTCTTCTAGCTTGCAAGCAGGTAAAGATAAACCTAAGCAAAGTGAGCAATGAAAAATGCTTTGTTTTTCTCATTTTAGTGAAATATGTAGTCATTCTCTTTGACAGCATGCCTGCTATAAATACATGCATTGGTTCCATCATTTCAGCAGTCATTTAATCAGAACTAAGAGGGAGCAAACTTTTTTGGATAATATACAACAGATGGCAGGGCATTTTGAAGGCGCTATGCCCAGGCACCAAATGTTAAATATTATTTTCTCCAGATGTGGGGGAAAATGCAGTAAGGGTCGAAAAAGGAATTCACTGACCTTCATGTGAGATTAAAAGTATGTCAAAATAATGGTATGGGGAATGCCATTTCAGCAGACAAAATTTGAAATGTAAGATGACACCTGCAGCCAAAGTATATAGATGAACCCTGCTAGGTTTTGTGGCTGATAACTGAATATACAATACAGACCATAAAACAAGGTAGCTGAAGGAGTAAAGGAAACCCTTACATTTTTCCCCTCCAGTCAAAGTGTGATAATCTCAGAACTGTTTATATTACGTCAATGGGGGTTCACAGGAAACAATCTAGTTTTCTATCTTTGGCCATCTTGTTTCAGTCTGTACTATTTTATTTTTTTATGTAACATAGGTGTGACATGTTCACTTATATTCATGTATTTTGGGGTTTTAGAAACGTAAGTCTTATTTGGTCTGAACTCCTCCATTCTGGTTTGTTAAAGCTTGTTTAGAGCTAAACTGTATGATAACTGGTGAGCTTGAGTCCTGCTCTGTTCTGTTTTGCCCTTGAGTGAACATAAACCAGCACTTATTTTCCTTGTAGCACACAGTGTATCATAAAACTGTTAATCATGTGGTATTGTGTGTGTTAAAAAGGGCAACCAGTTTATGTTGCCCTTAAATATTTTTACAACATTTTTGAGTCTGTTTATACGGTGCACTTCTAGACTTGTCTAGTAATTACCCACCAGTCTGTGATATTTAGCTGTGTTTTTGGCTATATATATATATATATATATATATATATATATATATATATATCTGGCACTGATGCCTTATGTTAAATCAGCATCATTGATGAGTCACTATTACAAAATTCTGCTGTTACTATAGTGAAAGTAAAAAAACACTTGGAATTGGTCACTGAATAGATTTGGTAAGTTAAATGAACAGCAGAGGTATATAATGCAGTCATTCAAAGAAAGGGTATAGGCCATGAAAGCTGAAAGTCATAAGGGAAAATGAAGTAAGAGCATTATGGTGGCACAGTATGTAATGCATCACACTACTCACTATGAAGTCTAGTGTATAGTATATGTTAAAAAGACATTTGGCTCAGGAATTCAGAAATCTACAGGGATGCCCCCCATTGGCAGAAATTGCACTTGGCAATGATGTAACGATGGTCCTACAAAGTTTGTGTAAGTGGCATCTTCTGCAAGGGCATTGCTGCTTGAGAAGAGGTCTTAAGGAGACACTGATTAAAGTTAGTGAAGCAAGACAATGCTTGTGTGCATTTGTTTCCCTCTGTGGTACCTTTAATGTGTGTCTCTCTAATGGGGAAAGGAGCAGAATATCCAGAGGGCCAGAAATTCAGAAGAAGCAGAAGGTCTTGGGAAGCTAGGAGATTGTTGCAAAGCTTGAAAGAACTTCAGGCTGCACGTACCTGTCTTCTCTGACTAGTATGTAGTTACAGTGTAGTAAGGTTCCCTATTGAAATGTCAGCACTCGTAAGGCTGAGTGCCAACACACTAAAAAAAAAAGACTGGAAATGCAGGAGAAGAGTGCATCTTGAACACTTCTCTTCTCCATTAAACTTTTTTTTTTTTTTTTTTTTGCAATGGGCAAGCCCCCCTGCCTCCCCCAATGTGGCCAATAAGCCCCTAACCCCCCAAACATATGAGTACCAATGTCAGATTCCCATACCCATAGCTAGCTTAAGGCAACAGCAAACACTGCAGTTGCTAGGACCCCCAGCCACTGCAAGTTATGTCATCTTGATATTTTACAACTTATCTATTAAAAAGTAAGAGCTAGTACAGCCATCTTCTGTACTAATAAACCAGGTGGGTAATAATAACTTTTATATCTGATGTTATCCATTTCATTATTCCTTACGACTGGGTCTTGGATCTGACATCAGATCCAATGTGGCAGTACGCAAGACATAGATCCAAGGCTCGAGCTCCTTCCTCTCCATAATCCCCTTCTGCACTCTAACTCTCAGATCTTGCTTGCTGCATACACAGAGATGTGATTCTTGGCTTGGAGCTGCTTTGCTAGAGCTTTGGTGATTTTCTCAGGTAAGTGATTTTCTTTCTGTGTCAGGATTAAGTAGTCTTCTCCCTTCTGTCCTCCCCTGCCTTTTTCTACTTTGTCTCTGGTGTTAGGGTGTTTTGATAATCCCTCCATTTTCTCTAGGTGGTGCTCGGCTCCTTTTTTGTCTTGTTTCTTAACTGACTGGCTTTCTTTCTTCTTCTTTCTTTTTTGCTGTGGTAGAGGATTTTGTGTCCTGTTATCTTGTGTTTTGGTATTTGAGTGTGTTTGTGTGTCTTCTGGCCTTTAGGTATGTCTGAGAAAGACAAACCTATGGAGTTCAGAAGGTGCTCTTCTTGTGGGCATAAGCTGCCTAATTCTGATGCCCACAAGAAGTGTGTCTATCATTTGGGTGCTGACCACCTCGAGGCTGATTGCTCTGTCTGTACAGCCTTCAACCCTCAAGCGCTTGTGAACCACCGTAACAAGTTGCTTTTGAAGGGCATGGCTCACAGTGGTCCTCTTGTCTCTAATTCCTAGTCACATCGGGCCCTAAGCACTCTAAAAGGAAATCCCCATCTGCTTCCATGGGTGCTTCTCATTCCTTGGCTGATAAGCAGCCTAAGCGTTTGGGTCAGAGATCTCCAGATCTAAAACTAACTTTGGCTGTGTCAGATTCGACTTCTCCAAATCCTTTGGTAGGATCCAAGGTCCCCTCGTAGCGGAGGCCTTCAGTTCCGACTAGAGTTAGGTCCCCCGTGGTTCTGCCTGCTCCTTCAGATCTGAAGAAGGTGATCCAGCATGTATCAAATACGACAGGTTTGTCAGATCTGATATTACTTTTTGAGGGATCTCCTTCACCTTTGGGATCCACCAGGGATCCGAAGCACTCGGCTCCTAGGCCTGCAGAGCCAATCTTCGGATCGTGGACATCATAAGTCTGTTTCAGAGTCAAGGCTTGGATCCCTGACCAGGTCCACCCATTCCTTGGTTTCCTCCAAATCCTCCAGGAGCCTTTTGCCAGCAGATATGAACAGGATGATGAGGAGCTTCCTCAGGGCCCAAATACAGATGGGTCCCTTGGCATTTCCATCCTGCTCTGGCTCAGCGAGATCCTTGGGCCCAAGGTTGCCCTCTCATGTTCCAGCTCTCCCTGTATTGGAATTACAGGACTTGGTTCACCCAGGGAGGCGTTGACAGGTCAGAGGGTGCATGCTTTTCCAACTCTGTCAGCGTCCCTGATCAGCTTGATCCCATTGCCTCTGGATCAGAGCAGATCTCGGCTCTAAGAGGTCAACTCTGAGTCTCTGGAGAGGGGATTAAGTCTGGCTTTATCTGATCAGTCCCTTCTCTTGGGGGCCTCAGCCCTTGACAGCTCAGGACTGGTACTGTGCAGAGGGCTGGGACCTGGTGTTAGCCTCACTCCTTCTTCCCAGGTGGTTTTGACTCCCAGGAACAGAGATTGAATTTTCTCAAGTACTTTGGACTTTTGGGTAGTAGAATGGACTTTCTCCAGGTCTGGAGCAGCATCTTCCCCTCTACCAGTTCCATTGCAGCCCGTCAATATTCTGAGCCCTTAATCCATCCATCCTGTCCAGGGTCAGTCCTCCTGAGGTAGTCTTCAGGTGGTATCTAACCCCCAGGGGGTTCCCCTGTCATCCGAGTCATCTCCTGAGCCCCACACAGAGGAGATGCCTCAGTAGCAAAAGTGCAAGAGGAGGCACTTGGACTCGCCCATGGGGTTGCTCACAGAGGCCACAGATTTCGATGAGGAGGACGGGTCCCCCAGGTGTCTGTCAGACAACATCTACTTTGAAGATATTTTGGAACTGTTGAAACACAAAAGCAGATGGTCTTCCCAACCACTGTCTTCGAAGGAATTTGTGTTCCTGAAGGCTTTCAGGATGGGCCCATCTACTTCACTGGTGTCTCCCCCTGCAGATAAGCTCATCAATCTTATTTTACGCAGGGCATATAAGGATCCTGACACCATGGAACCAGTCCCCAATAAGGCTGATAAGTTCTTGAGTCCCCCTTCTCGTAGGATGCATTGCAGCAAAGACATTCCAGTTGACACCATTGTGCTTACTGTGGCCAAAAAAGGAACTGGCTGAACAGAGCTCCACCATCCATCCCCCAAACAAAAGGGAGTCTCAGGCGATAGACAGACATGGGAAGTGTGTCTACACCTCAGCCACATTTGGCTTGAGAGCTCTTAACTGTTTGGTGCACTTTACCCACCTCCAAAGAGACCTGGTTGTTGAACTAGCCAAATCTCAGAGATGATGTCTGCAGAGGACTTCAAAAAGGTCTCTTCCCAGCTTACCACTCTATCCTCTTTTGCCAACTCCTCGATGAGGTTATTTTGTAATGCTGCAGAGGGTACCTCTTGAGCAGCTGGTGCAGACATTGCTTTGAGGCATCATGCGTGGATGCGGTTGTGTGGGTTTGTGGAACCCTTCAAGGCATCTTTCATGAAGGCCCCCTTTTATGGTTCCTCGCTTTTTGGGCCATCAGTCAAGGAGACTTTGACCCACAGTAAGCAGGAAGGGAAGACATTGGTGATAGGGATCTACCCCCCCCCTGAGGTCTTTTTTCCCAGAAGTAATGGATCTCTACCCCCCGAGGTATTTTTTCCAAGAAGCAATGGTAGGTAAGAAACTTTGGATGTTCTTCGTGTTTCACTGTTGCAGTCATCACATTTGGGTTATCTGCTTGCAGGTAGTCCTGAGTCAGCCTGATTATCAAAGTCTTGGGTCCTGTTTCGATTGCTGTCTCATCTTCCATTACGTCAGGTAGTCAGGGGTATAAAGCAAGCAACTGATGACATTACATCAGTCTTTCTTGCCATGTGGTGCCCGAAGCAAAAGCAGTTTGCAAGTACCGGTCGGCCGACTTCTGCAATTTTCATTTTCAAGCTTCAGATCAGATCTGAAGTCTTCAACTAAGCTAAGTACTCCATGGGGGAACCTTTTTCTTGCTCTAAACCGATGTCAGTAAAAGTTATCAATTGTATTTCCTGTGGAAAGCAAATACCTCATAAAGATTTTCATTCGTACTGCATTCCTTGCATATGCCCAGACCACAACGTACCTCACTGTCGGTTTTGTGCCTTATTCAAACCTCGTACTATTCATCGTCTGTTCTTTTTCGCATATAAATATTTTGGTACTCTGTTCAATTATCCAGAAATGGCTTCAGTAAGCCACCCGACTACTGGCATTCCGAAAAAATGCAAAGATAAAGACAGAGACAGACCGCATAAGTCTAAAGCTGCCGATGACGCTTCTCCTAAGCTAGTCGCCAGTTCACCGGTACTCAGTAAGGCACTTTTGCAGCCCCTAATACCTGCTACTTCAGATTTGCAGGCCTCTACTGAGACCCATTCGGAGTCCGGTATGCCGCGAGATGCTTCTTCGACTGTGGAATCTGCAGATGTCTGTACCTTGGATGGGTCCGGAGCCGCTGTGTAGGCACCGGTTTCTGAGGGTGTATTCAGGCCTACTGACTTGCATATTAAACTGATGCCATCTTCTTCTTCAAGGCCTAAAACTTGATCCATGCCCAGAAAACCAACACCCAGACTGCATGGTCAGGCCCCTATGCCTAAAAAACAAATGATAAGAATGGCTGAAGATCTTATTACTCTAATCAGGGGAAGCCACCCTTCTCCCTCTAAGAGACCTAGGACTGATTGTTTCTGAAATTTCTATTTTTTCTGATGACCAGGATTTGCCTTTATCTACCTATGAGGATTCTGATGCAGAGGACTCAATTCTCTCTGCTTCCCCTCCAGAGGATTTCTCTTTTGGTGAAACCTTGCATACTCTTAGGGAACATTTCTGCTGGGAAAGCCAGGATTACCCTGACTCCAAAAAGAGGCTTAGGGAATTCTTACTTCTGCCTCAACACAGGCCTTTAGCTATCCCTCCTGTACTGGACATTGTAGATGATGCCTTTTCGAAATCTAGCCTGGCCCCTGACACTTTACCTCCTGCTCCCAGAAAACCTGATAGGTATTACAGGGTACCTGACTCTCACAAATTCCTCTTTAAAAATCCTACTGCGGATCCTGAGACCTTTTCACAGGGACCCAAGGGCATTAAGGCCACTACTGCCAAAAATCCTACCCCCTCTGATAGAGATTCCAGGGCGCTGGATAGATGGGTTAAGAAGGTATACACTTTTGCAACGTTAGCCATTAGGGCCTTAAACTGCCAGTTTCATATGTTGAAGTATCAGCAGCATATTATAGGATTGCTTAAACAGAAAATTGTGTTGATTCCTCGCTGTGCTGAAAATAAAGAATTACAGGATTTAATGCATTCTGCTGAACAAGTGGGAAAACATACTTTGCAATGTGGTTTAGATTCATTAGAGGCATCTTGCAGGGCTGCTGTCACTGGGTCTGTACTCAGAAGGCATGCTTGTCTTAAGGAGCAATCTTTGCCAGATCATGTTAACAAATGTAGCAGGTACTTTTCCCTGATTCCTCCGGTGGGGGGGGGGTCCCCAAGGGACACTCTAGTTTATGACTGGCCTCATGCTCTCCATTATGCATATCCACCAATCCTGTTGATCCCCAAGGTACAGAAAGCCCACAGACTGACGTGTCCCATGATCCTCATTGCCCCTTTCTGGCCTCATCAGATGTGATTTCCCTTCCTACTGTCTCATCTGAAATATCCTCCATGGATACTAAATCTCACTCCAGATGTCAATTCTCATCCCTCGGAGCTGAAAGCGCAGAACCTCCGATCCTATCATCTGACCGCATGGCTTCTGTACTTCCTGTGGTACTAAGAGAGTCCAGGCTGACATCCTGTTGAGAAAATTATTCTTGCCTCTTGGATATTCTTCTGTTTTTATCATCTCTTTATCAAAACAATGCCAGTTTCTCTACCATAAAGCTGCAGTTGGCAGCCATTTCTAATTTTCATGTAAGTAGGTGCCTATCTTTTACTCCAGACTATGGAAGGCTTTCATGAAAGGTGTGTTTCACCTCAGGCCTCACGTCAAAGATCCTTCCCCTCCTTGGGATTTGACAATGGTGTTGCAGTCTCTCACTCAAAGTCCATTTGAGCTGACTCATTCCTGTGACATAAAGTTCTTGTCCTGGAAGACAGCCTTTTTTGTAGCCATAACTTTGCCTAGGAGGGTCTCAGAGTTGCAGACTTTATCGTTCAAGCTGCCATATATCATTTTTCACAAAGACAGAGTTGCCTTGAGAACTGATCCCACCTTCATGCTCAAGGTAGCCATTTAAACTAATATCAGCCAGTATATTCAGTTACCTGTAATTTTTCTGAATCATTCCAGTAAAAGTGTATACCTCCTCCATATACTGGATATACATCGACAGTTAAGATTTTACTTCACAGGAATAAATCTTTCAGGAAATCTTAACAATTGTTTGTAGCTTTTTCTTTGAACAGGCATGGTTAAGCAGTATCTAAAGTAACCATTTCCAAATGGATTTTGAACTGTATTTCCACTGTTTATTCTATCAGGGGCTTAGAGTTACCTCATCTGCCTAGGGCTCACTCTCTCTCAGGTCGTTTGCTACATTGTCAGCCTTCTCTGTTAGGGTGTCAATAGATGACATAGTTGCTGCAGCCACTTGGTCCATTCCACACACCTTCATTTCTCATTACAAATTGGATATTGTCTCCAGAAACACAGCATCCTTTGGTTCCACGGTGCTCAGGGACATCCTTCCATAGGACCACCCAGGATACTATTTTAGCGGGGATTCTGACTCAGTCGTGAGGAAAAATGTAATGGATAACATCAGATCAGCAGTTATGTACTTACCATAACTTGACATCTGTTATCCTATTTCATTATTCGTCACTTCCCACCCACCTTCACCTCATCCATGCTCTGGGAGGTTCTGAGGAAGCTGGAGTCCTTAAGCTCTTGGGTTGAGTTCCCTTGCTTTAAAGCTTCAAGTATACATCCTAGGGGGTAACTACAGCAAACTCAATCTGAGGGTTAGAGTGCAGAAGGGGATTATGGGAGAGGGAGGAGCTCAAGCCTTGGATCTATGTCTTGCGTAGTGTTAGATCGAATCCAATGTCTGATATAAGACCCAGTTGTGAGGAATAGCGAAATAAGATAACACAGATGCCAAGTTATAGTATGTACATAACTGCTATTAAATCTCCTTTAAAATTCAAAAATAGTAATGTCTTGGCTTTTCCTGGTTAGGGATCACCACAGCTGAACTCCTGTCCGCTAATGATTGGCAGTAGATTTTTACGGTGCCGAGTTGCCAGCCCGACACCCAACCTTCAAAGAAGGCACACCCATTCACGCATGCACCTACCTGCATGTCTTTAAACGTCAGTCGACCGCAGGGAGGACATGCAGACTCCACACAGAAGGCGCTCCAGCCGAGAATCGGAACGGGAGAACCTCTTGCTGTGAGGTGACAACATTAACCGCTGTACCACTGCAGCCTCTTTAAAATTCAAAAATATCTTTGGTTATAGTAACAGTGTTCTGTCAAGCAACACGCGTCACAATACCATCAAATATTTTACCACTGACGTACTGCCCCTGACTTAGTTAAATCCTGCTGATGGACATTCTCTCTACAAAATCTAACAACATAGCCAGCCTTAGGTATCTGCAATACGTGTGGTAGCAGGAGGATCCCTTAATCATCCTTGACTGTGTGGGAGCCCCATAAAAGCTGCTGCTGGTTGGGTAAAAATGAGGATAAAAAATTTATTAATTTTCTGATTATGCTCTTTAAGTGAACAGAGCTGGGACAGAACCCTGTTAGGATAAAGCTGAAAATGATCATGAACAAGGTAAGTGCTAGAGATCAGCAGCCCAGAGTGACTAATTTCACTTCATACCTTGGATTTTAAGAACAGCTAATGCTTCCAATCTTCAGGTATGGTTTTCTCTGTCAAGAACTTTTAAAAATGTTGTCAGAACACCAGATATTACTTTGCTCAAGAATTTTGGATAAAGCCAAAAATAGCAGAATAAAGGCTTAAAGTCATGAACACATTTTAAATATTACTGTAATTCACTTAAAAAGTTAATAGAGTAACACATTTTGCATCGACATGCATTTTTTTTTTTACAATAAGACGTATGAAACTGATTTCTGGATTTATTGATCGACTGACTGGAATCCTGAATGATTTGCCAGGGAAGATCAGGGACAATCTGTAAACTCAGGGATATTGACAGGAATGCATTACTTCTCAATGAGGTAAGTAAAAGTGACATACCCCTGCTTCTGTTTGATGACTGCTAAACAACAGTCACTGATCAGGTGTGGAAGTACCAGTGCTGCACAATATATTGCTATTTGCCGAAGTAAGTGCAAAACTAGTATTGCTGTGACTTATGCTTTTTTTACGTGTGTAAAAATATCACTCATTTTTATCTGTGCACACACTTAATAATGCCAGGGCACATACATTACTCTTCTATGTATCTAGTACTAGTATAGGCAGTCTATGCATACTACTCTTAAAAGTTTGCAGCATGAACTATAAGGTTGCTTAGAAGGGATGCTTGGGACATGGTGGTACTTAGACTTGAAGTTCCCAGGGGCCCCCCAACTTGACATTTTCCAGAGGCCCCCAAAATGCTAACACTGACCCATCCATACCTCAGAGGTAATATTCTGAAAATTAGCTGTCTTAAATTTACTGTACGCAAGTCTTTTTTTCACCCATCCAGTCACTGTGTTTCTGGATGTGCTGTTGCAGGTCTTGGCATTTCAAATGGTTTCTGTGTAATAAAACTGTACTGATATTACATGACAGTCTTAGTGCAGTCACAGACAGACAGCAAATACAACTGCAGAATGAGTTCATACGGCACCAGCACTTGGTGATCACCGACAGTAAAATCTACAATTCTGTTTCAACAAACTAAAATAGAATTATGTCTGAGTAACAGCTGCTATGGCAGCATCAGATTGTTTCTGCCTATCAATTTTTCTAAACCACTTGTCCTGATGAGGGATATAGAAGTAGCAAGTTGAACAGAACAAACCAAATGTCCTTACCCGCAGCAGTAGTTTCCATTTCACTCTATGAGGAATCTCACAACGCTGAAAGAGAGATATGACACTGAGCTTTTCACTATCATAGAGATGAGCCCATCTGGTCATTGCCTAAAGTTCATCGCCATAGGTGCAAGCTTTATCTTATAACTGTGTTCTTGTATAACCACCACCAGCAATGCTATGGCCATTGCAGCCCCCTGTACTAGCCACAGCCCTGATCCTATCTTCTTTCACTCGCAAACAAGCCCCAAAATACTTAAATGCTTCTAGCTGAAAACTTGCTGCCTTCTGTCCTACATAGAGGACTCATCTCTTTTCTGGGAGAGAACCATAACCTCAGATTTGGAGGTGATAATCTTCACCTCAGTTACTTTATACTTGGCACAAAGTCATGCCTGTGCATGTTGGAGATTACAGTCAGTTGAGGTTAGTAAAGAATGGGTGCTGTGAACATTTTAGCTGCACTTTGGTACCTTTGTCCATGAAAATCAAGAACAGGATGAGAGACTGGACACAAGCTTGGCAGAGTCCCATGCCCAACTTGAAGAATTCAACTTAAGCACAAACTGTGTCCACATTCTTATCCTTATCAAGCAGAGGGTCTAAATGGCATGCAGCAGTGACCCTGGGTCCTTATATTGTTAGAACACATCCCACATCCCATTTCAGGCTGCATGGTCATACATTTTACCTAGACTGCAGGACACATTACGACAATGCTAGCAAACTCCTGTAACCCATCCAGTATCCACCTAAGGGCAAACTGTTCTATAGGCAGAGCAGCATTTGCATTGCTCCATCTGAATCAGAGGCTGAACTTTTAGATGAACTCATGTTTCTTGCTCCATAACCTGTCCACTTTCTGAAGATAGGGACTGTCATGCCAGTTTAGTGTTACTCCCCATGTTTTCACACAACATTAAAAAAGACCATTAGGCATGATACTCCATACATTTTCAGCATACATTTTCAGCATTTCTAGAATGATCTCCTCCACATTTGCAGCCTTACCACAGTGAAAACAATCTAATTTCTATAGTAACCATATCTACAGAATAGACCATTCCCTTCCAATTGCTACTCAAAGCAGGGCATGTCCAATTCTATCACAGCAATTTCATTGTAGGGTCACTGCTGCAGTAATATTCATAAACCATGGGATTTACTGTGGGCATTCATTGCTGTAATTTGCCAGACTCCCAGATCTGTGGTTATCCCCCCAGCAGGATAGTCTCCACTCACACCATAGGCATCAGACCAAAGCTGGGTAGAAATGGGAGTGCAGCCCAAGTAATCTTTAGTTCTTTATGTGCAGTTCAGATCACCTCTATTGTAAGCAAAACAGTCACATAGCTCCCAGAGTGATATTTACCTATTTGAACTTCTTATCTTTACTAATTTCGATTATTTTTAATTGCCATATTCTTTTGCTGATTGTGTTACCTTTTCTTAGAACATTTTGAAGGAGTGAGTTCCAAAGTCCAAGACAGTCTTGGAAAAAAATTGCGAACAAGTATGAGACAAAAATTCTACCAAAGGACTTCTACCTTCATTTGCTTTACTGTGTGGGTCTAGAACACCTAGTAGAAGCATGCAAAGAATTGTCTTTTTTTAGAAAGAACACTTCAGTAAGTTTAGCCAGATTGCTTAAGACCTATTTGGTGCAGGAAAATTTCATTACACCAGGCCAAGGTTCACCGTCCCTTTTGATGTCAGCTTGGTCTTCCTTCACAGAAAGCCTTTGAAAAAAGAAAGAAGTACAGAAAATGGAGGAACCCAGAAATGTACTTATCCAGGAAGTTGTCAAGGTGCACTAGGTCTTTGTAACCCTGCTTGAAAACTCTAGTTCCTCAATGATGCTATTTAGTAAGCCAAAGCTCCACTGTCAAAAGAGCATCCATCTCTAAATGCCGTTTGGAGGCAAACAGTGGCGTAGTGCCTTCTATTATGGAACAATCCCCAGTTCTTAGGTACTGTGCTACATTCAGATGGCATTTTCTAACTTTTCATTGTTTGTCTAATGTCAGCTAGGTCAAAAAATTGCTAATGTTTGAGGATGGTATTCAGCTAGAACAGACATGAGGGCAGTTGACTACTATTGTTTTATCCCCCCCAGCACTAATGTCACACCAAGTCTGGATTCGGAGTCCAGTCCAGGGACAAATATCCACTGACTTATGTACTGCTATAGCGCAATCATAATGTCCTCGGAACTGCGTTACTGGTTTACTCCTCCACCTCCCTTCATGAGTACAGTACACCAGCTTTTCCTGTACATGTTAACAGTGTACCTTTTTAAAGAAACATAGAAATACACCAACTTCTCAGTCAGTCTGTCCTACTTCATTAAAACACAAAATCAACAGTCAACAAACCAACCTCTGAAGAAACAGACTTCCTAAGGTCCAGAGCCTCTTTCACAGCCCAAGAAATACTTTGTGCCTGTTAAAAACTGGTTTTATTCACTACATTTATTTTAAATCAACTATAACTCATCCCAAATTAATACAACTACATAATAAAATCATTATAGGACACAACAAAAACATCATCATTGATAGTAAGAATTTGTAGACGGTAATACCCCACCACCTGGGTGTCCAGTGATTTATGTTTTTTTTACTAGGAGAGAAATTGAGCAGGACAAGGTTAATCTTTATGAGGAATTGTTAGAATTGGTATTGCACAAAACTGTTTGAAGAACAGTTTTATTTACAGAAAGAAAGTGTAGCTATGGGGTCTCTGGTGGGCTCTGTTTTTGCCAATATTGTTATGTGGCAATGGGAATTCTTGTATATTTGGGAATGTCAGTTTAAGGACTTGATTAGTTTATATCTGCATTATTTAGATGATGTATTTATTTTATGGAAGGGTGGAAAGGATGAAGTGAGTGGGTTCCTTGAATGCAATAACAGTATTACTGAATTCCTGTTTTTCACACACACTGTTGGTGAAAGTAATATTTCCTACTTGGATGTATTAATAAAAAAAGATCTGTTGAACAGCAGGTATATAGCAAGCATCTACAGGAAACCTTCATATTCAAACACCTTTCTTCATTTTTCTAGTGCTTATCTTTATTTTCAAAAAAGAGTAGTTCTAAAGGGTCAGTTGGTTAGGGCAGCATGTATGGTCACACTTGACCATGACTTTAGGGAAGAATGTGAAAATCTTAAAAGTAGGTTCATGAAAAGGGGTTACCCTGTCCATCTGATTAATGAACTAGTAGAGGAAGTTAGCCGTAAGAGGGAAAGTGGTCATTTTACCCCCTATTAAATGACAGTAGAAGTATTGAGGAATTTAATGTCCTTGAGGATGACGTTGTAGCTTTGGAAGTTAATGCACAACAGTATGCAAATTCCTTTATCACTATATATAGTTTAGAAAGTGATACAATTAGATAGGTTTTAAACAAAAACTGGAATATTTTTAGGGAGAATAACTTTGTCTATGAGAAGGTGGGAAAAAGACCCATAATTGTATATAGATGGGGTAAGAACTATAAAAATATGTTTGAGAGGAAGGTTATTTCACATAAAAGTCATAGTGGTATTAAGAAATGTGGCAGATATAGGTACTGTAAGTTTATAAAGGAGGGGAGACCAGTTTAATGTTTTGGGAATAACCTTCATCTTAAAAGGAAAATATAACTGAGACAGTGAAGGATTAGTGCATATTGCATTGTGTCTGTCGTGTAATTGCTTCTGTATTGGGAACAACTGTGCATATATGGACTCAGCCATACCCAACAGAACTAAAACCTGCTCCTCAAGGAAACACAAACCTATGTGGTGGACATCGTCTATCAACAGGCTTTACAACAAAAGGAAGAAACCATTGTCCAAGGGTAAAAAGGCACAAATTCCCAATTGGAAAAACTGCCTCCTTAGCCACAACAAGCAAATTAGGTTACTAGTGAAAACCTCCAAAGCCAATTATGAATCTAAACTAGCCTTCAAAACAAAGGCTAACCACAAAGGCTTTTTCAGTTATGTCAGAAACCTCCATGGCAAAGCCCAAGTTTGTTATGAATTAGTTCTTAACAGTGCCACTTACACTGATCCCGTTGACTTGGCCAACCTGCTAGCAAATAGGTTCAATGCAAACTTCACCGCCCTGTCCCCCCAAAGGCCCATTCAACATCACTGATACTTGCCCCACACCTCACATCTCTGTAGATCAAGTGTTAAAGGCCCTATCCAAGGCAAAGAACACAGCTTCCATGGGACCTGATAGTATCCCAGGCTGTATTCTGCAACATCTCCATCAAGAACTAGCCTCACCATTCAGCACCCTATTCAGCCATAGCCTAAGTACAGGCTTCATTCCAGCAGAGTGGAGAACTGCCATTGTCATCCCTTTGCACAAAGGCGGTGCCACTACTGACTCTGGTAACTATCGCCCCATTAGCTTGACAAGTCTGATCTGTCAGTACACACAGCTTACCTTGATTTGGCCATAGCCTTTTAACACAGTCCCCCACTTGGGCCTTATTGAAAGTTAACAGAACTCAGTGTAAATCCATATCTCATCAGGTGGGTGGCCAGTTGGCTCACTGATAGGACCCACAAGGTCAAAATAGGTGCTACTTCCTCTGATAACAGACTTGTCACTAGTGGTGTCCACCAAGGATCTGTCCTGGGGGGTCCCCTACACATCACATAAATGAGCCGAGAACACCAACAGCAACAAAACACCGACCCCTTGGAACACCAACTTGGAACTAACGGTAAGTAACTGCTCCACCAGCATGTTGGCCTTTGCCCCTTACCTCCACTGCAGTGCAATCTCAGAGTTGGAATAATTGGTTAGGAGGGGTGTGGGAGGTGCAACCCCCCACATGGGGGGTGTGAGGCCCCCCCATGTGGGTGTGTTGTCTTTTTGTTCCGGTTTACTGTTCTTCCTGGTTGGCCAACAGCTTACTCACTGTTAGTTCCGAGTTGGTGTTCCAAGCACTCATTGTTTTGTTGCTGTCTGTGATCACGGCTCGTTCATGTGGGTTTCGGGTAAATAGCAATTCAGTGATGTGTAGGGGATCCATCCTGGGACCCCATTATTTGGCATCTACTTCTCAGAGGTCCAGGCAAAGACAAAAGGCCTGTGCCTGACCAAGTTTGCAGATGATTGGGTCCTGTCATTGACTCCCCAAATTATGTTAACATACTTCAAGAGGGTCTCACAGCAACAAATGGCTGGTGCCAAAGTCATACCCTTAAGTTAAATGCAAAAAAATGTATTATCATACCATTCAGCAAAAATATGACCACTATTGATTATCACATTAGCAGCAACCCCCTAAGCACACAACCTGTGGTGAGAGACCTGGATACACAAGTTGAAAACAATCTCACATTTAACCATCATGTAGCTACAGTGGTCAGAAAACCCTTTTACTTGGCTCTTCTCATAAGTAAAGGGATTGTATCCAGAAAAAAAGAGGTTATTACCTCTCTGTACTACTCCCTTATTAGGCCAATAATTGAGTGCAATGCCCCATTTGGTATGTACCTCTCCAAACACTTGCACCAACTAGAAAGGCCACAGAAATACCTCACCAAGAGAATCCATGGCCTCCAACACCTGTCCTATGTGTCAGGCTCAAATCACTATCACTTTGCTCTGTATCATACAGATTGCTCAGAGGTGACCTTTGTCTCCCCTACAAGGCAATCTCAGATCCTGCTCTACTAGAGATGCTCCATATCTGTAAGTCTAACTCCTTGCGTAGTACCCGATGGAAAGGCTTAAATCTAATATGTGATATTAACAAAACCTGCTGGAGAGGCAGGTTTGTCTCCCAGAGGCTGCCCCATCTCTGGAATACACTCCCCATATACGTCAAGCAAAGTACGTCGCTGATCCTCTTCAACCTTGATGAGTGGATGGGCAACCACAAATTTGTCCCAAGGGTTCCACTTGTGTCCCTCATTGACAGGGGCAACAGGTGCTGATTGTGGTTTCTTTTCTGGGGATAAACTCTTGGCTAGGCTTGTAAGGGCCCCAGAGCCATTAGCCTAGTAATCTCCTATGATCATATGATATACGAGCATAACTACAATATATGTAAAAAGAAAAGTACAAATGCACTTTTTAAGCATATTAAGGAATATCCTGGCCACTTTTTCAAATTTTCAGTTTTGGAAAAACTTGAAATTGACCCACAAGGGGGTCCTTATTCCGTCCTTTTGGAAAAAGGGGAATTGTTCTGGCAGCTGTATTGGAATTCATGTAGCTGGCCAAGACTAAATGAATATATTTCTATTGCTCCTCTATTAAAGTTAATCACAATGTAGATAGGATAAGACATATTTAATCTAGTAATAGTTCAAGGCTTGTTTTATGAAAATAGCTGAAATTTTTTTTTAATTTTTGTGTGTCCTATAATGATTTATTATGTATTTATATTAGTTTGGGATGAGTATGAGTATAGTTGGTTTAAAATAGCTGTATGTAAGTATTAGGATTTTTAACTCTGTCCCTTTAAAACTGCCATTTTCAGCAGCTGAAGTTATATAAGCAGTGCTTTGGTGGTGGGCCTTTTGCAAGAGGAAGTTTTTCATTGTAAAACTAACCCACTTATTTTGTCGTTTTTTTTTTTTTTTTTTTTTTTAATGATTTGTGAATAAAACAAGTTTTTAATGAGCACGAGGTATTTCTTGGGCTATGCAAGAGGCTACAGACCTTAGGAAATCCTTTGTTTGTCCTACTTCATTCCCCACACAGGTGATAACCTTGTTTGGTGCTGTCTGTAGCATGTTATTAACTTAAAATGCAAATTCTAGTGCTTATATGTGCTTTGTAAAACTACATTAAACCACAAGAATTGAACCCATGACTTGTGGCGTCTATATCAGCATTTCGAAAATTGAATAGTTTGAATCACTAAATGTCGAACTGACATGATCGAACTATCCAATTTTCTAATGCCGATAAAAATTAAAAAAAAAACAAAAAAAAAACTAACTGCACCCCCCACACCTCCCGCTACTTAAATATACCAAACACGAGACCGCACTACATTGAGATAAATTTCCATTTAAAGTTTACCCTTTGGACGTTCTGCCCTTTCTGCATTCTCAATGCGACAATATCAAATTCGATATTGTCAGCATTTGAGATGCTGATAGGGACCCGACTTGTGACATATTCTTCAATTGTATGTGTCAGCACAAGTTTTCAGTGGTGGAATTCAATCCGAAACCTTGACAAGAGAGTTGCTGATGTATTTTAGTGTCACTAATCACTGTGTCCTGCTGAAAATGTGAATGTACTACTCATATTTTCATAACTTGATCAAATAACTGGCTTTGGGAGAATTGTATGGGAAGAGGTAGAGATGTCATAGTTAAGTAGATGATGCACATACTTTGCTATGAAGTTCATAGGCATAGTTGTCCCTGATAGCTGCAACAAACTAAGACACGTAACACATGCACTCAGGTCACTCCACAATAAGTACAGATATGACACTGTCATTGTTGGTGTGAATGACCTGAGACGTACCTCCCTGGACTACATGAAAAGAGACATGGAGGAGCTCTCCGATCTTGTATCCCAGGCAGGTATGACCCTAACCCTGAGTAGCATCCTGCCATCACCCAGAATGATACCACAGTACAAGGACAAAATGATTGACTTCAACAATTGGCTAAGCTTCTGGTGTCATTCTAAGGGGATCCAGTATTTGTCTGCCTGGGACGACATGATTGACAGTCCACGATGCTTTGCCAGAGATGGCCTGCACCTATCGCCCTTAGGATTCCGGATACTGGCTAAGGCTCTTGCCACCCCTATAGATAGTGCCTTTTTTAGGCAAGGTTCAAATGACAAATTCACCACCGTAACAGGTACAAGCAAGCAAAATCTGAGGGTAATGCTACTCAGTGCTAGAAGTCTAAACCTCAAAATGCACTCACTCGAGGCACTCCTTAAAATGGAGAACATTGACATCTGTGCAGTGACAGAGACCTGATTCAAAGCTCCAGAGAGCACCCCTGCATTACCAGGCTACAATTCATACCACAGCTTTAGGCCACCTAACCCAGAAAGAAGCACTAAAGGCGGAGGTGTGTCCATATTCATTAAGGATATCCACACCTCCAGGCTAGTTGCACAGCATAATGCATCCGAGATTATCCAAGTACAGCTAACTCTGGGCAAGACCGCAATCCAAATTGTAGCTTGCTACAGATCCCCCACCATGCCCCAGGATTCACACTCCTCATTTCTTGATACACTGGAAAGTATTAGGGTACAACCCAACACCCTAATAATGGGCGATTTCAACTACCCCACCATTAACTGGGAAAACTACTCATGTACCAACTCTTTTGCTCAACGTTTTCTAGAATTCGTAAATTCTAACGCCTTGAATCAACTTATTCACACCCCCACCAGGGGCAGCAATATCCTAGACCTGTCATTACCAACATGGGAAACCGGTGTTCCACACCAGAGGTCAATTTCTCGTTGGTCAGATCCGACCACAAGCTAATCAGCCTAGACATCCACATCCCACCCCCACGCCCAATTAGGGAAACCATCGTAAAAAACTTCTCCAAAGCCAACTTCACACTTCTTAAGACAGAAGTGGCAAACTTCATGACACCCATGCAGACGGACAATATAGGTATGACTGCCGAATCCTACACAAATGCACTTTATAAGCACTTAATGCTTGCATGGATCATGCTATCCCTAATAGAACCAAGATGTTATCCTCCAAAAAAAGGAAGCCAATCTGGTGGTCCTCTGCCATAAACAAACTCTACAACAGAAGAAAGAAACTGTTGCAAAAAAGAGTAAAATCCCATGACTGGAGGAACTCCCTGGTCAACCTCAGTAAGAAGCTGAGATCCCTCATAAAATCCTCCAAAGCTAGTTACGAAAACAAAATTGCCACTGACTCTAAAGACAACCACAAAGCATTCTATAGCTATGTCAAGAATCTAAATGGGAACACTCAGATCTGCTCTGAGTTACACAGCACAATGGCACTAAATATACAGAACCAACTGATATTGCCAACATCCTAGCATATAGGTTCAGTGCTAACTTTACCCCCTCTCACCCCCTAGAGGGCCCATCTCTATACCGGAAGAATGCAAAGTTCCTATAATCACGGCTGCACAGGTAAAAAACACTCTCTCCAAAGCCAAGAACACAGCATCCATGGGACCTGACAATATCCCAGGCTGCGTTCTACATGAACTACAGAATGAACTGGCACCCTACCTAAGTACCATGTTCAATCATAGCCTCACCTCAGGCTTTGTACCCACTGAATGGTGCACCATGACGGTTATCCCACTCCACAAAGGGGGAGCCTCGACGGACTCCGGGAACTACCGCCCCATTAGCCTGACGAGCCTGGTCTGCAAGGCCATGGAACGTATCATTGTGGAACTCATAAACAAAGACATTGGTAATCTCCAAACTCTGGACCCTACCCAGTTTGGATTTGTAAAAGGCAGATCATGTCTCCTAAACCTGATTGACTTCTTTGAAGCAGTCACCAAACCATAGATGAGGGTAAAATGGTTCACACAGCTTATCTAGATCTCGCCAAGGCTTTCGACACCACCCCCCACTCTGGAATTATAGATAAGCTCACTAAACTAGGTATAAATCCCTATGTCACACAATGGGTTGCCAACTGGCTCATGGACAGAACCCACACTGTGAAAGTAGCAGATTCCAAATCAGACATCAGACCAGTGACAAGTGGAGTACCACAGGGTTCAGTCCTGGGTCCTCTCCTGTTTGGTATCTGTTTCTCTGAAGTACAGGCCAACACAGAAGGTCTTTGGCTAACAAAGTTTGCAGATGACTGCAAACTAGGAGCCATAATCAAAACTCCTAATGATGTGGACAAACTACAAAAGGGCCTCACTGAGACAGATACCTGGTGCCAAAGCCATGGCCTGAAGCTCAATGCCAAAAAGTGTATTGTCATCCCCTTTGGTAAAAACTCTGTACCCATGAACTACCACATAGCTGGTAGTCTACTTAATGCCAAAAATGTGATGAGACCTTGGGACACAGGTGGACAGTAGTCTCTACTTTGATAATCACATCGCCACAGTGGTCAGGAAATCCTTCTACGTGGCTCATCTCATCACAAAAGGATTCTCATCCAGAAAAAAGAGGTCATTGTTCCCCTCTACTCATCACTCATTAGACCCATTATAGAGTACAACGCCCCTTTTGGTATGTACCTCACAAGACATCTACAACAACTGGAAAGACCACAGAAATACCTCACAAAGAGGATTACTGGCCTCAAACAGATGCCCTATGCAGACCGTCTCAAAAAACTACAGCTTTACTCCATCGCATATCGCCTACTCAGGGGCAATCTCTGCCTAACATATAAAGCTATGTCAAACCCAGAGCTGTTGGACATGCTCCACTTAAAGAAATCCCAATCCCTCCGAGCTACACGCTCTAGGGACCTAAACCTTGTCACCACAATAAACATAACATGCTGGAGGGATAGATTCCTGTCCCAGAGACTTTCCCATACTCTGGAACAGACTACCTATCTATGTCAAACAGAGCTCCTCATTAGCACTCTTCAAGAAAAATCTTGATGATTGGATGGGAAATGGGAAATTCACCCCGGGGATCACTTCTGTGGCTCTGCTCGACAGGGGCACAGGAAAATAATTTTCTTGGGTGGCGAAAGCCAGGGTACATTTTTTGGCTAAGCTTGTATGGACCCTAGGGCCGATAGCCTAGTACCTACCTGTGAACCTATGAACATACAGTCTAACAAAAAACATTTCCCGGGATTTAATAATGCCTACACCAAGTGTATACCGTTCTGAGTTAGCAGACATAACTCACACCTTCTCCTCCTAATTTTAGTTTTTCTACTGATATTCCTACAGCTTTAAATATTGACAGGGATTTGTACAGGTTACCACAAAGTGTAGACTACATGTACACTTAGTGTGATCTTTCTGAGTGACTAGAAAGTACAAAATATATGATAAGAATGTTCTTGAATACAAGTTGCGTGCACTTAGTGGAGGCTGTATTGAATCGGGCACATTAGTCAACATCTTTATAGCTTCATGTTTCTCTTTTCATCATTTGTTAACTGGGTTAGTCCAAATGAGCCAATATGGACCCTTTTCAGTGAATATTCAGTAAATATTGAATATTTTTCAGTGAATATCATTGAATATTTTCCTAATTTAATGTTTTAATTTAGCCATAACCCAGTCGTCTATATTATAATTAAAAGAATGAATTTCTGTATCACTGACCTAAATGTATTTTAATTTTACTTGCAGATAACATTCTTGATGATCGCCCTGAGAACAAGTCATCCTCTGACAAGCTGCATCTTGAATACAGTGAGGAAACTCCTAAGCGAATTAAGAAGAGCGACAACCTTCCCCAAAACAAAGGAAAAGTAAAGTACACTTCTTGCATTGCTGTGGATCGGCCTTCTTGTAACAAAAGTATTGCCTTTTTAAGTTGCTCAAATAATGCATCAGTTTTACATTATCCATTTTCAGTTTTTAAACAAATCAAATGGCATCTGCAAATACTAATAGTGCAAGCCTGTCATCTTTTGCATCCATGTTGTTTGGTTTGATATGATGCTGATTATATTTATATTACCCTGAGTGACCTATATTGTGCCTGGGAAGCTTTTACTTTTATATGATAATATATGATAATAAACGTCATCCCTCAGTATGCCAGTCATTGAATATATTGCCCCCTTTGGCATGCATCTGCCCGGACACATGCAACAACTGGAAAGCCCTCAGAGATACCTTATTAAAGGCTGCAAGGCCTAAGCAACATGTCTTACATGGAGTGATTCAAGTCCTGTCACTATACTTTGTATCCTTCAGACTGCTAAGAGGTGACTTATGTCTGGCATACAGGCCATCCTCCAACCCATTACTAATGGATTTACTACACATCAGCAAGTCAAATGGCATCAGAAATAATTGGTCTAGGGATCTAAACCTCTTCTGCAACATCAACAGAATGGTTTGGAGATTAAGGTACCACTCACTTAGGATATCACTGCTCTGGCACAGACTCCCCAGATACATAAAACAAAGTTTAGCCCTGCCCATATTCAAGCACAACTTGGATCTATGGATGGGAACCAGAAATTTTACCCCAGGACTGCCCCCAGTACTACTGATTGACAGAGGCAGCACCAAAATGTTTTATTCCATGCATGTGGCCCTCAAAGTATCTATGATAAGATTCCAGTTATTCTCATTAGGGGTAGTATATACTTATCAACCATGGGATGAGTAAGGCCAATCTCTCACCAAATGGGATAGGTTAAGTCAAGCCCAAAAAAAGGAAATTTGCTAAGCTTATAATGGCCCGCAGTGGCAGCTAGCTTAGTACTTAGCCTAATGGCTAATGGCTTATAGCTAGATGCATGCATTGCACAGACACACAGGCTCCTCCATAATCACAGTTTGGCTACATAGTATAAATTTTGCACACTCTGGTTTTCACAAGCCAAGCTCAGACTACTACAGACTGAAGTTAGGGTCTATCTAGCAATGACGCATGGTTAGGTTGTACACACTTGCCAGATTCTTAAACTGACTCTTGGCAGGTTTTATTTTCTTTGCAAATCAAGAAATTGCTATATATGCAACAACTCCCAATAGGATGCTGCATCTCCAGTCTGAGAGAAAGTTGTGAAGCTCTCACATTATATGCTTTTGACCATTAGTCCAGGTAAACTTAACTTGTGCTCTATAAAAGGTGGACTAGCTTGTATCAGTCTGATTTAAAAACACATAGGGAAAAGGAATAAAACACTATATTGCACTGCAGTAGCACAACTTTCAAATCAATGTGATGGTGAAGCCATACAAACTAAGGCCTGCCAAGTGAAAAAAATGGATTATTTTAGTCTGTAACTTCATACATTGCTATGAAAAAGATGCTTTGTAAAGCTTGTTAGCATCTATAATTATCACCTGAGAAGTACGTAGCCAGTGCTGGATTTCATAAATGTGACAACCCCAGAATTTTCCAAGAATCGGTTGAGGTACTTTGATGTACCATAATACATTCCCATGTAGACTTACGGTAAGTAGATAAAATACTTCATTTAAAAACTGACATTTACATTGTTTCTTTGAAGGGGTGGGATAAAAAAAATAATTCTCTGGGTTTAAAAAAGTAATACTGTTAAATGTATACATTTATTTACCAATTACTGGTAAAGAAGGTGCTAAGCCAGTTCTCAGTTACCAAGGTGGAAAGAGAACTTACAGGAGTCATAACACATTGAGAAAATCAATATGCATATTGCAGACAGGGGAGAGGTAGGGCACTGCAAGTGAAACTGTGTAGTATAGGGACAGATATGAGAGTTGAGAGAACAACCGGAGGTTCTGAAAGCATTTATTTCTGTGTTTACAAAGAAATTGAAAGAGCAGAATTCCACACTGAGAATGCCAAGGAGCATGGTGTGACAGGTGCACATACTGTTGTAGAAAGGGTAGAACAGATGTTTGTAAGACTAAGGCAGAACAGTCCCTAAGAACAGAGGGATTACCAGCCAGAGTCCTAAAGTACAGAAGGAGGCCTTTAATTGAATACTGCAGTTCTATGTTGTCTGATGTCTGTAGGAAGGCTAAAGTTGAACTTCTGTATGAAGGGGTAATAGGACCAGTTGTGGAAACTGTAGGTTTCTAAGCCTGGCATTATTGACTTTAAAGGTGACCTTGAAAGATGAACAGAGAAAGAGTGAGTGAGAGGTTGATGCTTCCAAATCTCAGTGGTCTTTAGGACAAATAAATGTTCTTGTCAGACTTAACTGATGCATTTTTTATAACAGGGAGAATCCTAATGGGTATTGTATATTTTCATTTCAGTAATGCATTTGGTACAAGGAAGGTTGTAGTCAAACTGGTAGATATAGTTGGAAGGAAGGACACAGAAGGTGATAGAAAAGAAGTATTTATGCAAGTGATCTTGTCCTTTGGTATTCCATGAAAATCGGTTTGGCTTCTTGTGCTTTTTAACATGGGTATTTCTGGTATACCTTTTAACAATGAGAACAGGAACACAAAATATCCGTATTTGTAAAGATATCAAGGTAGGATAGAGGACAAAGTCTGGAAATGCATTTAGATAAATTTGCTAGAAGGACAGAAAGGTAGCAGTTAGGATTTAAATGCAGGGTGTTATTTAATGTTATAATAATCCATGGAGGAAGTATCCATTAGAAAAATGGAGGTCCATCATCCTAATTTGAAAGATCTAAGGGTAGTGTTTACATCAGTGCAGAACCATCGAGTCCAAACCAACAAGAAGTTTGCATGTTTTATAGAAGATAATATCTCATCCCAAGAGACTGGTTCTTTTACCACTGTGCTGAGCACTTGTAAGGCTGCAGTCGGTATGCTGTGTTTATTTTTGAAGACCTTTCAAGAACAGAGACATAGTTCCACTTAAAAGGGTTCAGAGGAAGATAATTTTGGAGCAAATAAGGAACTTGAGCAGCCAAAGTTCTTTACACTTGGCACTAGACTGGATGGGTATAACTCTCAATTGTCCCTGATTTTCCATTATGTTTTTGCCCTGTCCCTTATAAAGGTTATTTCCTGCCACATGAGGAAGGGACAGTCAATCAATAATGCCAGTCGTTAGAGTTTCATCCTCCTTATTGTTCAGAAAATGCATGTTTTTAAGTGAATTAGAGTAACATTCAAAATTACACCTGATTGTAGACTGTTGTCCTCCTAATATGTTTTGTCTTTGTCCAGAATTCTTGAGCATAGAAGTTGAGAGGTATGTGGATGGGTGAGACATATCCTGAGCACACACATTCTTTACACAGTTTTGTGACAGAAAATAATTAATTAAATAAAGAAGAGGAGAAGAGAACAAAAAACAAACTTAAGACTGGATATGAGAGTTTTTGTGGAGAGAGAGTGATGAACATGTGGGATGCACTTCCTGAGTGGATTGTGAACAGTAGCCTTGTTAGAGGTACCGAAGACAGTGCGGAATGATTTGGATATGGGGATAGCGAGATGGGATTGCAGCTGTGAGTTTTTATGGAGAAGTTGCTGTACAGTTTACATTTTAACAGCTTTGTACTTGTTTTCATACATAATATTTTTATTTGCAATTGTGTCTCAGTTTGTGGGATTAGTGATAGATAACTAATGGTTAAGTCAGCTTAATATGATAAGATGATGAAGTAGAAGCCCTGCCCAACTACTTACTTGGGAATAAGAAAATGCCTTAAAAAATAATGAAATGACTTCTGCCATTAAAATTCAGCTACCTGCCATCTAATAACAGGCTGTTTGGTAGAGTGAAGACTTTATCCATTTTGTTTACAGATGCTTGTAATTGCTGAAAAAGAATAAAAGTGTTAGTGCCCTATTGAAAAACAGTTTTTGGGTGTGTGATTGTTTGTGTGCATGTGTGTGTGTGTGTGTGTGTGTGTGTGTGTGTGTGTGTGTGTGTGTGTTTCTAGAGAAAGGTGGTTTGTGAGTGATGTTTTTCGTGTTTCACTGTTGCAGTCATTACTCTTGGGTTATCCTGCTGGCAGGCTACACTCAGTCGGCCAGAATTCCAAAGTCTAGGTCCGGCGTCGGTTGCTGTCGCCTCCTCCCTGACGTCAGTGCGCCAAGGGTATAAAAGATGCAGCCGACGCCATTTTCTTCAGTCTTTCTTGCCACCCGGTGCCTGAAGCAAAAGCAGTTTGCAAGTGCCGGTCGGCCGACTCCTGAGATTTTCAAATCCAAAGTCTTCATTAAAGCTAAGTACCCCATTGGGGAAACTTTTTTCTTGCTCCAGACCGATGTCAGAAAAAGTTAACAATTGTATTTCTTGTGGGAAGCAAATACCTCATAAGGATTTTCACTCGTAGTGTATTCCTTGGCTAGGCCCTGATCACAACGTTGCTAGCTGTCGGTTTTGTGCTAGATTTAACCAACGCACTATCAAGCATCGGTTCGATTTTGCATTTCATTACTTTGGCTGAAGATTTAATTATATAATGCCATCGGACCAGCCGACAACCGGAGTTTACAAAAAACGCAAGGAAAAGGATAGGCATCCGAGGTCCAAATCCGATGACGAAGCCTCTGCTAGGCCAGTCGCCAGTTCGCCGGTTCTCAGTGAGGCGCTTTCGCAGCCCCTGGCGCCCGCTACCTCAGAGCCACAGGCCACTTCCAACTCCCATGTGGAGCCGACTGGGCCTCTGGAAACTCAAAGTATTGGACACTTGGAAATCATTCCCTCAGATGGGTCCGGAGCCGCTGAGCAGGCATCGGCTTCAGAGGGTGTCTTCAGACCTACACAACTATATATTAAGCCATCTTCAGCTTCAAAGACTAAGCAGCTCTAAAGACAAAGAAACAAGTGCAACATTCTCTAACTCAGACTTCCATGCCTAAAAAACAGATGCTCAAAATGGCCGAAGACCTAATTAGTTTGATGAGGGGCTCCCATCCCCTTCCTGATAAGAGGCCTAGGCAAGAGACAGAGTATGATTCTTCTCATCCGGTTTCTATTTCCTCTGATTCCTCTTCTGAACAGGATTACTCCATGCTTCCCTATGAGGATTCTGATGCTGAAGAATCCATTCCTTCAGCCTCTTCTTTTGAGGATTATTCTTTTGGGGAAACCCTGCATACCATGAGGGAGCATTTCCACTGGGAGAGCCAAGATTATTCTGAATCTAAGAAAAGGCTCAGAGACTTTCTGCTATTTCCTCAGCACAGACCCCTTGCTATTCCACCTGTCCTGGATATTGTAGATGTATTTTTAGAGTCCGGCCTGTCCCCTGACTCTTTACCCCCTGCACCTGCTAAGCCAGACAGGTACTACAGGGTTCCGGATTCTCATAAATTCCTCTATAAAACCCCGCTGCTGACCCAGAAACTATATCTGAGGGTCCCAAAGGGGTTAAAGCTTCCACTGTAAAAAACCCTGTCCCCTCTGATAGAGATTCTAAGGCTCTAGACAGATGGGGGAAAAAGTCTACACTTCTGCTACCCTGGCTGTAAGGGCTTTAAATTGTCAGTTTCAGATGCTTAAATATCAGCAATATTTAATGTCACTGCTTAAACAGAAATTGTTGACAAATACTGAAGGTTCATAGAACAAGGAATTGCCGGATTTATTGCATGCAGCTGAACAAGTGGGAAAGCATACTTTGCAATGTGGTTATGATTCACTGGAGGCCTCTTGCAGGGCTGCTGTTACAGGTTCTGTTATTAGAAGGCATGCTTGGTTAAAGGAACAGAATCTGCCTGATAATGTTAAAGCAAAATTATTAGATGCACCAATACAGCATGATACTTTGTTTGGTTCTAAAGCAGAAGAGGTGTTGAAAAAAATGGAGGATAAAGCAAAATCCATGCAGACAGTCAAGGATTTCTTACAGGTGCAGCCACCCAGGTTTAGCAGGAACTGGCCCTCTAAAAATTGGTCCTTTCCAGTGTCAGACAGACCACAAAGAGGCAGATACAGGCATCCCAGAGGCAGATCTCAGCCCCAAGGCTCATACAGGCCTAAACAATGGGGTGCTCCTACCTCCAAAAGCAGAGAAGACAAATCACAACCTTACAGGAAACAGTCCCAATGACTTCTCTCTACCAGATCCAAGCACTTTTCTTTTGGCAGCCCCCTTAGGGAGAAAACTAGCACTTTTTTCATCAAATTGGCAAATGGTTACCCAAGACAAATGGATCCTCAACATAGTGTCCCAAGGCTACATGTTCCATTTTCACACCCTACCAAGGTCAAAAGGTATGCCAGACCTGCCACACAATCAATGGGCAGAGGCACAAAAACAAATTACAGCCCTCTTGGACATGAGGGCCATTCAGCAAGTACCACAAAAAGAGCAGGGGCAAGGATTTTGCTCCAAACTTTTTCTAGTACCCAGAAAGGACACAACCTGGAGACCAATACTGGACCTATCAATTGTAAATACGTTTATGGAAGTTCCAAAATTCAAGATGTTGACTCTACAGCAGCTACTGCCCATGCTGAGCAAGAAGGCTTGGCTCGTAACTTTGGACCTAAAAGAGGCATTACCTGCATGTCCCAAACAGACAATCATGCATAAGATACCTCAGATTCATAGCTGGCTCAATACAGTACCAATTCTCTGCACTGCCCTTTGGCTTATCTACTGTGCCCAGGGTCTTCACAAAATGCCTGGCACCAGTAATTGCGTTTTGCAGACAAAAAGGAATTCAAATATATCCCTACTTGGATGACTGCCTAATTCAAGCAGAGAACAAAGACATTCTTCTGAAGCATCTGGCATTTGTAAAAAGATTACTAATTGGCCTAGGGTACACAGTAAACGAAAAGAAATCAAAACTAGTGCCCTCTCAAGAGATAATATTCCTGGGTGCAAGCTTAAATACAACTGCCCAGATGGCTTATCTCACGCCAGACAAACAAAAGCATCTGACTACTTACTTCAAGAAATTGGCAACAAAAACCCACTTATCTGCAAGGAAAACCCTGCAGGCCTTGGGTTTCATGGCATCTTGCATTCTACTAATTCCATATGCCAGACTGCATATGAGGAAACTACAGTGGTACCTAAAAAGTGTTTGGGCTCAGCATTACCACAGCCTGGAGACAGTGATTGCACTCATTCCCTGCCTGCAACAGGAGTTTCAATGGTGAGCAGAAGCCTGTCACCACAACAAGGGTCTGCCATTCAGTTTACCCACAGCCAGACAGACACTGACAACGGATGCATCAGATTATGCCTGGGGGGCCCATATGGCAGGAAAATGTATTCAGGGCACATGGCCTGCAAACCAGATGCATCTTCACATCAATCGAAAAGAGATGCTAGCTGTTCAAAATGCCCTGACGTCTTTCAAGGACCTGCTTCATCCAGGACAGTTACTGATAAAGACAGACAACACTACAGTCATGTGGTACATAAACAAGCAGGGAGGTACACATTCCTACCCCCTCTGCAGACAAATAATGACCTTATGGGGCACAGCATTGGCTTTTCAAATTCACCTGCAAGCACAATTCCTGCCAGGCAAAACAAATACTCTGGCAGACGAACTAAGCAGAAACCTCATGGATCTCCACGAATGGAAACTGGATCCACAAGTCTTCAGCAGGATAATAAGGAAATGGGGATGCCCAGACATAGATTTATTTGCCTCCCCTCACAACTGCCAATTGCAGAGATTTTGCACAAGGATTTATCACAAGCAAGCATAGAAAGTGGACGCCCTATCCTTCAGCTGGAAAAATCTAACGGTATATGCTTTTCCCCCACTGCCTCTCCTTCCCAGAGTACTCCTAAAGGTCAGACAAGAGAAGCCAAAAATGATACTGATTGCACCAGACTGGCCACGCCAGCACTGGTATCCAATCCTAAAGAGCTTGTCTCAAGGTCCAGCATGGATATTGCCTGAAACTTCTCACTTGCTGACCCAACAAAACAATCAGATCCTGCACAGCCAACTCGGGACCTTAACTCTGGCCGCATGGCGGATAATGTAGCCTTTCAGAACACTCCTCTTTCAAAAGCTGTTATGGATGTTATCTTGGAGGCCAGGAGGCCCAGCACCAGAAAATCTTATGCAGAAAAATGGAAGAGATTCTGTTCTTGGAACCAGGAACAAGGCATTGACACGTCTGTACCAAATATCCCTCAGATTTTACAATACCTAGCTGAGATGCTGACCAAAGGCCTTTCCTTCTCATCAATTAAGATTCATGCCTCTGCCATTTCAGCCCATTACAATACGGAACCACCTATCTTTTCTCATCCTTTAATAAGGCAGTACCTCAGAGGGGCCAAAAACATTAGGCCTCCAAGGAGAGAACCAATTCCGGCCTGGGACCTCAATTATGTTTTGGAAAAACTCACACTGCCTCCTTTCGAGCCAACATCAACAGCAGATATAAAATTCTTATCCTGGAAAACAGCTCTGCTCCTAGCAATAACCTCTGCAAGGCGAGTCTCGGAGTTACAAGCACTCATGGCTGTGGAACCTTTCATCATTTTTCATCCAGACAGGGTTTCTGTGAGGACAAACCCTACATTTATGCCTAAGGTGGTGTCCAGTGTGGCCCTTAACCAAACCATTCACTTGCCAACCTTTTATCCTAATCCACAGAACAAGGGTGAGAAAATTCTGCATTCTTTGGACATACACAGGCAGTTACGCTTCTACTTGGACAGAATTAAAGCTTTCAGAAAGACTGAGCAACTTTTAGTGTCGTATGCTGCAGGATCACAAGGAAAGGCTATCTCAAAACAGGCTATTTCTAAATGGATAGGCCATTGCATCCGTTTCTGCTATTTTCAACATGGCAAATCAGTGCCTAAGGGCATTAGGCCTCATTCCACCAGAGCAGCAGCCACTTCAGCAGCCTTCCTCAGAGGAGTACCAACCAAAGATATCTTAGAGGCTGCAACTTGGAGGTCAGTGCACACCTTCACAAAGCACTACCACTTACCTCTTTACTCTAAGTCCAGAGCAGGCTTTGCCACTGCAGTTCTGCAGGGCCTCATAGCCTCTCCTAATCCTATTTAGCCCAGCCACCCTTCCTCAGCTTTGGGATTCAACCCAAGAGTAATGACTGCAGCAGTGAAACCCGATGAACATAGTACAGTTGTGTACCTACCATAAATGTAGATGTTCAAGTGTATTCACTGTTGCAGTCCTGGTTACCCACTCACCACTCCCCTTTCTTTTGCTGGGACTTATCTGCACTTCTCTATCCTGTACAACCTATTTGGTGTATTTGCTTGTAGATGAAGGAAATGTTATTTTTGTGCATGCATTTTTATTGGCATATTTTTCAGCCTACCAATTTGGGGGGCACCTGACATCTGGGGCAAGAAAAACTGAAGAAAATGGCGTTGGCTGCATCTTTTATACCCCTGGCGCACTGACGTCAGGGAAGAGGCGACAGCAACCGACACCGGACCTAGACTTTGGAATTCTGGCCGACTGAGGGTAGCCTGCCAGCAGGATAACCCAAGACTGCAACAGTGAATATACTCTTAACATCTACATTTATGGTAGGTATACAACTGTACTTTATCTGCAAGACAAATCCTGCAGGCTTTGGGGTTCATGGCATCCTGCATTCTACTAATTCCATATGCGAGACTGCATATGAGGAAACTTCAATGGTACCTAAAAAGTTTATGGAGTCAACATTGTCACAGCCTGGAAACAATGATTCCTCTCATTCCTTGCCTACAACAGGAGTTTCTTTGGTGGGCAGAGACATGTCACCAAAACAAGGGACTGTCATTCACTCTATCCCCTGCCACCCAAACCCTAACTACAGACGCATCAGACTATGCTTGGGGGTTCCACCTGGCAGGGAGATGCATTCAGGGCAAATGGAACTCAAACCAAATGCATCTGCATATCAACCAGAAAGAAATGCTAGCTGTTCAGAATGCTCTGACAGCCTTCAAGGACTACCTTCACCCAGGACAACTACTGATCAAGATGGACAACACCACAGTTATGTGGTACATAAACAAGCAGGGGGCACATATTCCTACCCCCTTGACAGACTAGCCATGGCCTTGACTTACCAAATACATCTTCAAGCTCAATTCCTTCCAGGAAAGCAAAATACTCTGGCAGACAACCTAAGCAGAAATCTTATGGGCCTGCATGAATGGAAACTGGATCCACAAATCTTCAGCATGTTAACACAGAAATGGGGGAGCCCAGACATAGATCTATTTGCCTCTCCCCAAAATTATCATTTGAACAAATTCTGCACAAGAACTCATGACAAAAAAGCATGGAAAGTGGATGCTCTATCCTTCAGCTGGAAAAACCTATCAGTCTATGCCTTTCCCCCTCTGCCTCTACTCTCCAAAGTCTTACTAAAAGTCAGACAGGAAAAAACAAAAACGATCCTAATTGCTCTGGACTGGCCTCGCCAGCACTGGTACCCGCTTCTAAGGAATATGTCACACCTTCCTCCATGGTACTTGCCTCAAATACCTCATCTACTGTCTCAGCAGAACTATCAAATTCTGTATACTCCGCTCCAAACTCTGAATATTGCAGCATGGCTAATCAACTAATTATTCAAACCATACCTCTCAGTAAATCTGTGATGGGTGTCATTTTGGAAGCCAGAAGGCCTAGTACTAGAAAATCTTATGCTGATAAATGGAAAAGATTCTGTGCTTGGAACCAAGCACAAGGAATAGACACAGCAAAGCCCAATATTCCTCAGATTTTTCAATACTTGACTGAGATGCTTGACAAGGGCCTATCTTTTTCTTCAATAAAAATCCATGCCTCTGCCATCTCGGCTCATTACAACACAGAGGCTCCCCTCTTTTCTCAACCACTGCTTAAACAGTATCTTAGAGGGGCCAAAAATGTAAGGCCTCCCAGGAGATCACCAACTCCTGCATGGGACCTCAATTTTGTGCTGGAAAAACTCACCCTGCCTCCTTTTGAACCAGCAGCTACTGCAGATATAACATTTCTATCTTGGAAAACAGCTTTTCTTTTGGCAGTCACTTCAGCAAGAAGGGTTTCAGAACTACAGACTCTCATGGCAGTGGAGCCTTTCATTATATTTTACCCAGATAGGGTGATGCTCAGGACCAATCCTTCTTTTATGCCTAAGGTGGAATCCAGTGTGACTCTTAACCAGACCATTCACCTGCCAACATTTTACCCAAATCCACAGAACAAGGGGGAATCGGATTTTGCATTCATTGGATGTACACAGACAACTAAGATTCTACTTAAACAGGACCAAATCTCTAAGAAAGTTGAGCAACTACTGGTAGCATTTGCTGCAGGATCAGAGGGGAAGGCTATATCAAAGCAGACTATTCCTAAATGGATAAGCCACTGCATTAGTTTCTGCTATTTGCACCATGGTAAACCTGTGCCCAAGGGGATCAGATCACATTCCACCAGGGCTGCCTCTACTTCAGCAGCTTTTCTCAGAGGGGTCCCAACCAAAGACATTCTAGAAGCTGCTACTTGGAGCTCTGTTCATACCTTCACAAAGCATTATCATTTACCTCTCTTCTCTAAATCCAGGGCAGGCTTTACCACTGCAGTCTTTTAAAGCCGCTCCTAATGCTGTTTAGTTCCATCCTCCTATCCATAGCTTTGGGATTCTACCCAAATGTAATGACTGCAACAGTGAAACACGAAGAACATAGTACAGTTGTGTACACTTACCATAAATGTAGATGTTCGAGTGTATTCACTGTTGCAGTCTGGATTACCCATCTGCCATCCCGCATTCTATACCTTTTCTTTCCTTCACTATACTCAAAAGCCTTTGTGGTGTATTTGGTTTTAGTTGAAGGTAAAGTTTATGTTTCTAAAAGTGCATTTATATATTTACAGTTTATTTATATATATATTTTTGTTCCCCATTTGGGGGGCACCTGACATCTGGGGCAAGAAAAACTGAATAAAATGGCATCAGCTGCATGTTTTATACCCCTGATGACCTGACGTCATGGAAGAGGAGACCGCAACCAATGCAGGACCCAAGACTTTTTTATTGAGGCCGACTGAGGGCAACCTGCCAGCAGATTACCCAAATGTAATGACTGCAACAGTGAATACACTCGAACATCTACATTTATGGTAAGTGTACACAGCTGTCCTTTTACATGTATATTACTATGTGGTTATTTATGTATGCTTGTATCTCCAGCTAAAACCATTTTATTTATGTGCATATATTTTGTGTGTGTGTGTGTGTGTGTGTGTGTGTGTGTGTGTGTGTGTGTGTGTGTGCGCGCGCAATTAAACTGTTTCATTTGCACATATATGCATTTCAGAGTGTATATTTGTGTCTGCAGCTGAATATTCATTTCTATATGTGTTTGAGTGAGTGTTATGTATGCTTATGTTTCCAGATGAAGCTTTCTCACGTAAATGATTTGCAACTTCATATGCGACAATTCCTTTTGACATTTTGCATTACAATGATGTCCAGGTAATGAGTTATTTTTTTCTACTTTGGGTACAGGTTTACGACATGGATCTCGATGAAGAATTTTACCTACCGCAGAACAAGAAGGAAAGCAGACAGATAGCGCCTGAACTCTCCGATCTTGTGATTTACTGCCAAGCTGTCAAGTTTCCTGGTGGGTACCTCTCACATTGCAGCAAAGAATGAGAACATTATTCATTATTGCCTCATTCTGTAGAAGTTTTATTTTCCAAATTGCATGAAATTTTTTGAAACAGTAGTCCTAAATGAAGATACATCTCAAGTGTTGTCATTTTAAGTGCAAGACTAGGTTACATGTTCCCAAAACTTGTACTCCCTGAAGTCCATTCCACTGAAAAATGGATTCTCTGAAAATGTAAGTGTTGGCAAGTCCCTGCACCTCTGCTAACCTAAAATGTACCATCTCCAAGACTGCACAGTACCAGAGAGAACCTCGTTTTGTCAAATTCTTCTTGAAGCCAACAAGAATCCTGGCATGAACGATGCCATTTCTATAGCACCTTATCTCAAATTAAAGACAGGGAAACTATAAATATTATATTTATTACCCTTCCTTCAGCAATTTGTAAATAACATTCAACATATCATACTTGACAATTGTATTACTTAAGTTAAAAAATAACATGTTTATTTTTAAGTACTATATGATATATATTTTTTAGTGTGAGTTTTTTGTTTTTATTATCAAGTTTATATATATATATATATATATATATATATATATATATATGTATTTTAGGGATGGTATGCTTTTAAATTCTTAATTATTTAATTGTTTAATCACACTGATTGATAGTATTTAAGATGCCTTTGATTTTATCTGGGGGTATCTGAAGAAGTCGAAGTGTTCCTGGCGAAAACGTTGCAATTGTATTTATTGGCGTTAATAAACTGAGTGGTACTTTGAATACACTATTGAGTGGATTATATCGAGTGGTTGAGGTCTTCCTGGACTGATATTTTGTTTTACTTGGTTTTCTCTTCTATATCAGTCGAGTCTTCACTTCTATTTTGACTGTGTTGAAGTGGTTCAGATAACAGAACTGGCATCATGAAAAATCAAGCAGGACGATCCAGGTGACAGTTCTGTTGTTTCATGGGTGAGATGGCAGATGACTTTTCAGAAGTGATGAGGATGGTGATGTGGAGAAGGAACCAGGTGATGTGAAAGCAGAATGCAGTGGTTTGAACTTGTGCAGCAGAGACAGAAAGTAAAAAAAGAAAGCAGCAACAAACTGAGGAGTGGTCTGGTTTTGTGGCAGCAGAGAATGCATTAATTAAAACCTATACAGGACTGACAGCAGGCAAAAAAAGAAAATCAGTTTAAAAAAAAGAGAATGCCAACTGTACTTGTTTTTAAAGCTCGAGAAATTTGGTCTTTTATAAACAGAGACAGAGCATTTTTTGTGACTTAACATCTGAAATGATGGTCTGATGATACAATTTCTGGAACTGTGTGATAAAAAGGACATTTATCCATGGAGCAATTATTTGTTTTCTCATAGTAACTTAAATGTTACTTTGCAGTTTACAACTAATGAACTGGAAGAAGAGGATGTTAAAAATGTGTATAGGGTCTTTGTGAAAGAAGGTTATCACTTGAATCTGAAATTTATTATTTTGTATTATCGCAAGGCTTGGGGTAGCAGATGGTGATACAACTCTGACTTGTTTTTCAGACCATTTAGCAATATACATGGAGGTGATGGAAGAAAGTGGGAATGTTAAAATAGGAAAGGGAATAAGAGGAATGAGAAGTTATGGGATGAAATTGGAAGTTATGGGATGAAATTGGAGAGTGGGAACTATTGCAGTTATGGAAAGATCATATAACCATGAAGGACTTCTATAAAAACTGGCCTGAGTGGTGAATTGAACTTAAAAATAAGTAAAAAAGTGTTTTGTTCCAGTGGCAAGATTATGTAAGAAAGGAACGGAAGATGAATATGGGAAAATTTATGAGAAAATGAAGAGAGTTATACAAGAGAATATTATGATATGGAAAAAGAAATGTATACAAGAAACTGAGAAAAATTAAGGCGTAACTGCCCCCAGGCAGAGATATTATTTACAAGACAGGAGGTATCTGCATATTTGATAATATAATAAAGTGGGATATTAGTATAAGAGTAAGGAAAAATCTAAAATGAGAGGTGAAAAGAACACGCGCAAGTAATGAGTATTGTAGTACTGTTTATGGAAAATATGTATAAAAGCATAAGGATGGAAAATAAGAGAGAATGCAAAGTAAAGACATTTCCAGAATGAGTTAAGGAATAATTTTAAAAAAAGAAATTATTGTTAATGAATTGGATGAAAAATGTCAATTCAGTAGTAGGCCCATGTGGTGCAGATGGTAAAGGGTATGGAGTGTATAAAAAATGAATGGATTAGCAAAGAGAGTATTTTGTAAATGTATTGAATGAATGGTTGAAAGAGGGGTTTGTTTATGAAGAGTTATGCTGTGGGGATACTAAAATGTATATAAAATAAAGATGAGAAAAATGAAATAAAATTGGAGACCCATCACACTGAATAACACCGTTTATTTTTTATGGGAATAATACAGAGGAAAATGGAATGAAGGATGAGGAATTGAAGGTGTATATGGTATAAAAGGGAAATTATGTCAAGAATTGTTATTGGTTGTGAGAGAAACTGTGTATGATATTATAACTAAAAGGGAGGATGTGAAACTTATGGTAGATATATTAGCAAGGCATTTGATACAGTGAGACATGATGCTTGGTCAGACGTTGTGGTTGTCAACAAGAGGACGACAACACTTCATGTAACAAGTAATATAATTCCTGCATTGCGGAAATACCCGTGACTTTCATTATCTTTTCTTTCTTTGATCTAAGTCTGGAGGATGGGAGAGGTCTGTGTAATCCTGTTTTGAACAGAGTATGCCGAAAAAAACAGCAACATCCCAAAGTGTGGTGCATATTTGAAGTAGCAAAAGTGAAAAACAGTAGATAAAATTGCAAACTGACCATCATAAATTGAAGCAACATGCATCTTTTGAGGCTACTGTGTCACAGAATTATTGTTCAACTATAAAGGTATTTTTTTTTATCTATGAGCACAGTCAACTAAATCACACAGAATGTGCTTTTGCAGAAGCATGCAGACACAATCGGTTGTATGAGATTACCCAAAAAAATGTTCTGATTACCTTATTAAAGCTGAGTATGAAAGGCATGTGAGTATGAAAGGCATGTGTATCAGAATGTTTACCCTTTGCATGTGTAGGTTCACTGTTTTTTACTAAGTTTACAGCCAAGGAGACCATCAAGCAGCCCCCCCCCCCCACATTAGGTAGATTTCCTTCTCATTGGTTTTGTATTGTGTTTCTGCACTGTTTCCTCTTTTAAGTAGTTGTTGCTGTGAAAGAGTGCTCCCACTTTACAGAATGTTTTACATATCTTTTGTTTATAGTAAAAAATGCAGAGATGTAGAAGAGGAGAGAAATGCTTTTGTGAGCAGCATGAGTCATTTGCAAGCAAAAGAAAGATTGTGATGCAGTGTGTCGTTAGAATGACCTTGCAGTATGTTTTATGTTATTCATGTTTTACTGTCGCAGTCCAGACTTGTGGGATTTACTGCCGTGGAAGCCCTTGGCCACCCTCACTACCAAAGTAAGAATATTCCCTCTTCCTACAACTGGCGGGCACCTTAACCGGCTGTCAGTACACTGGGGTATAAGTGGAGTGTGCCGACGTCATGACCTCAGTTCTTTCTTGCTGTCGGAGCCTGAAGCAGACATCCAGTACATGCATCAGTCAGTCTGCATCAGAGAGAAACTTCAGAAAGCTAAGTACCCCATTGGGGAACTCTTTTTTTAACTGTCAGCGAAAGTTAACAATTGTCTCCATTATGGTAATCAAATCCCACACTGAGACTTTCATTCCTTCTGTGTTACCTGTTTGGTTCCAGACCACAATGTTCCTAATTGTTTCTTCCCCTGATTCAATTCTAAGATTATTCAGTGTAGGGCAGACATTTTAGCTAAGTTCGTTAGCAAGTACTCAGGTTCTCTGCATGGTATGGCGTCTGTTAGTCATCCCAACATTGATCTTCCTAAATGCAAATGGCCTAAACTCAAGTCTTCTGAAGCCATCTGTTTGGCATCTACTACCCCTCCAAGGCTGGTTATCGCGGACGTCAGTGAGGTGCTTTTGCAATCCTCTCCCATGACCAAGGGGGTGTAGAAGGCCTCTATTGAGACCCATTCAGAGTCTGATATGCCACTAGGCCCCCCCAACATCAGCACAAGTCTTGTATTTACATTCATCGGTCAGGTCCAGCACCTCTTTGCAGGTCTCGGCTTCCACTGAGCACAGTACTGCCACTACAGTTCTGATGTATACAGGCAGCTGTGCTTCCGGTGTCCCCAGCCCTAAATGAAGTACTGCTCCCAGGAAGCCAACTTCTTTCCATTCCAGGCCTACCAACTCCCAGTCTCAGGCCAATCAGTAGGATTTGGTTATATTAGCAGAGGATCTTATTTTCCTGGTTAGAGGCAGACATCCTTCCCCTGGACCCCCCTCAGGAAAAAGGAAAAGCGATCCAATCCCAGAGGCTCTTATTAATCCTTTTAAGTTAAGTCAGTGAAGGACTGTGACCAAGAGGATCCCTCTCTGGCATCCTTTGATGAATCTGATTCAGAGGGAAGTTTGCCTTCTCCCTCCCCTCATGAGGATCTTTCCTTTGGGGAAACTTTACACTGCCTGAGGGATCATTTTTATTGGGAAGAGCAGGACTGCCCCCAATCTAAGAAAAGAGTCTGGGAATTCCACAGACTCCTAGAACATAAACCCCTTGCTTATCCTTCAGTTTTGAAGGTGTTTGGTTATGTTTTCCAGAAATTCTCTTTAAAGCCAGATTGTCTTCCTCCTGCACCCAGGAAATCTGACCGATTCTACAGGGTTATGGATTCGCATATGCACCTTTTTAAAAACCCTTCAGCTGACCAAGAACTTTGTCATTCCTGGACCCAAAGGTGCCTAAGCCAGCACATCCAGAAACCACCTACCCATTGATAAAGAAGGCAGAGCCCTTGATAGATTTGGCAAAAAGGTATACACTTCTGCCAATCTGTCTTATGAGGACATTAAACTGCTAGCTGTTCCTTGTGTTTCACTGTTGCAGTCATCACTGTAGGATTCTTCCTGCCGGCAAGCAGTCCTCGGTCGGCCAGAATCCCAAAGTCTTGGTCCGGCGTCGGCTGTTCAGTCATGCTCCCTGACGTCAGAGCGCTAGGAGTACAAAGCTGCCAGCTGACGCCATGTTCTCCAGTCTTTCTTGCCGTGCGGTGAAAGCAGTTCACAAGTGCCGGTCGGCTGACTCCTGATATTTTTTCGTGCTTCAGTCCGAAGACTTACTTCTTCTTCTCAAAGCTAAGTACCCCGTTGGGGAAACTTTTTTTTCTTGCTCTAGTCTGATGTCAGAAAAAGTTAATAATTGCATTTCTTGTGGGAAGCAAATACCTCATAAGGATTTCCATTCTTACTGTATTCCTTGTTTAGGCCCTGACCACGACATAGCTAGTTGTTGGTTTTGTGCTAGATTTAACCAATGTACGATTAAGCGAAGGTACGATTTTGCTTTTCACTACTTTGGTAAGTGATTTAATTATAAAATGTTGTCGGACACGCTTCCAACTACCGAAGTTCACAAATGATGCAAGGATAAGGACAGGCCTCCGAGGTCCAAATCAGACGACGTTTTACAAGCAGAGCCAGCTACAGGTTTTGCCATCGTCAGTGAGGCGCTTTCGCAGCCCCTGTCGTCGGCCATTTCAGAACCGATTGCCGAAACAGACTCCCACGAGGAGCCAACTAGGCCTTTGAGCACTCCAGCTGCAGGACCTTCAGACAATGCTCCCTCAGATGGGTCTGGAGCCGCTGTGCAGGTACCGGCTTCCGAGGGGGTTTTCAGGCCTACACAACTTCTGATAAAGGCAAAGCCAAAGATAAAGGCAAAGACTCCTTCTAAATCTAAGACACCAGCCCAGGCCTCTTCTGATCCGGGACCCAAATCTCAGAAACATCTACTTAAAATGGCGGAGGACTTACTAACCATGATTAGGGGTTCACATCCCCCTCCAGACAAAAGGCCAAGGCAAGAATTGGATTATGAATCTTCTGATCAACCATCTATTTCTTCAGTGTCTTCCTCTGAACAGAATATACTTTCCCTCCTTATGAGGATTCTGATGCTGAGGAATCCATTCCATCAGCTTCTCCCTCTGAGGATTTTTCTTTTGGGGAAACTGTACATGACATGAGGGAACATTTTCACTGGGAAGGACAGGAGTACTCGGAATCTAAGAGAAGGATTAGGGATTTCCTTCTTCCCCAACATAGACCCCTGTCTATTCCTCCTATTTTGGATATTGTGGATGATGCCTTTTCTGAGGCTAATTTAACTCCTGACTCCTTTCCTCCAGCCCCTGCTAAGCCCAACAGATATTACAGGGTCCCTGACTCCCACCAGTTCCTTTACAAAAATCCTACTGCTGATCCAGAAACCATTTCTCAGGGTCCTAAGGGGGTTAAGGCTGCTTCTGGTAAAAAACCTATTCCGACAGATAAGGATTCCAGAGCTTTGGAGAGATGGGGCAAAAAAGTGTACACTTCTGCTACTTTATCTATTAGGGCTTTAAATTGTTAATTTCATATGCTAAAATATCAGCAATTTCTACTGTCTGTTATGAAACAAAAGCTAGGTACCATTACTGCATGTGCAGATAATAAGGAATAACACGATTTGATGCATGCTACTGAGCAAGTGAGGAAGCATGGTTTACACTGTGGTTTTGATGCCTTGGAGGCTTCTTACAGGGCGGCTGCCTCTGGCACAGTCATTAGAAGGCATGCTTGGTTAAAGGAACAAAACTTACCTGATCAAGTGAAAGCAAAGTTACTGGATGCTCCTGTTCAGCATAATGTTTTGTTTGGGCCTAAGGCTGAAGAGGTGATAAAGAAAATGGATGATAAAGCAAAATCCATGCAAACGGTTAAGGATTTCTTACAAGTTCAGCCCCCAAGATTTAGCAGAAATTGGCCAACTAAAAATTGGTCCTTTCCCAGCTTGGACAGGCCTCAGAGGGGTAGATATAGGCACTCCAGAGGGGGAGGGCCCAAGCACAGACCTCTTACAGACCTAGACAGTGGAGTGCTTCCACCCCCAGGGGGTGGAGAGGACAGACCTCAGTCTTGTAGAAAACAGGCTCAATGACTCCCCTTGCATGGCTCCAGGAACTTTTCTCCTGGAAGCCCCTCTAGGAGGAAAACTCTCTCTTTTTCAACAAAATTGGACTTACATAACCCAACACAAGTGGGTTCTTGATGTAGTGTCAAGAGGTTACAAATTCCACTTTCATACCTTGCCAAGACCAAACGGATGGCCAGATCTACCAAAACACCAATGGTCAGAGGCATTAAACCAGGTGTGATCCCTCATGGCTATGAGGGCCATAGAACTGGTTCCACAATCAGAGACAGGCCAAGGTTTTTACTCAAGACCCTTTCTTGTTCACAGAAAGCAAAATTCATGGAGACCCATCCTGGTTCTGTCAGTCTTAAACACTTTCCTGGACATACCAAAGTTCAAGATGCTTACTCTGCAGCAGCTCCTGCCAATGTTGAGCAAAAATGCATGGATGGTGACATTGGATTTAAAGGAGGCTTACCTACACATCCCAATCAGACAGGAGTGCAGAAAATACCTCAGGTTCAAGGCCGGATCAAAACATTCCCAATTCTCTGTGCTGCTCTTTGGCTTGTCTACTGCGCCCAGGGTCTTCACCAAGTGCCTGGCACCAGTAGTAGCTTATTGCAGACTCAAGTGAATTCATATTTACCCTTATCTGGACGACTGCCTTATTCAAGCAGACAGCAAGGATGTCTTACTCCAGCATCTGGAATTTGTTCAAAATCTTCTCAAGTACCTGGGATTCACTGTGAACATAAAAAAGTCAAATTTGACACCCACACAACAGATAACTTTTCTGGGTGCTCTTCTAAACACATCAACCCAGATGGCATTCCTGACATCCAAAAAACAACTGCAGCTGGCTTCAACTTTCAAAACCTTGGCATCAATAACTTAGCTAACTGCAAGGAAATTCCTGCAGGCTTTGGGTTACATGGCCTGCTGCACCTTCTCATACCAAATGCAAGACTACATATGAAAAAAAATACAGTGGTACCTAAAAAGTGTATGGTCCCAGCATTGCCACAGTCTAGACACACAGATTGCTTTCTTGCCTTGTCTACAAAAGAAATTCCATTGGTGGACCATGGCATGTCTTCACAACAAAGGGAAAGCCTTCAGTCTGCCTCCAGCCAGCCAAGTGTTAACCACGGATGCCTCGGATTATGCATGGGGAGCCCACTTGCAGGGAAAAGGTCTGCAAGGTTTTTGGACAGAGGATCAGAAGCACCTATATATCAATTTAAAAGAGATGTTAGCTGTACAGAATGCCCTCTTGGCTTTCAGGGATCTTCTATAACCAGGACAACTACTGATACGGACAGACAACACCACAGTTATGTGGTACATAAACAAGCAAGGGGGTTCACACTCAGCTCTAGCTTGCAAAGTGGATCTACAAACTCATTTTCTGCCAGGGAAACAAAATATTCTGGCAGACAGCCTGAGCAGGAACCTGTCAGACCCACACGAGTGGATGCTAGACACCCAAATATTCAAGATTATTACAGAAGCCTGGGGCTGCCCGGACTTAGATCTATTTGCATCCCTCCTCAACCACCAGTTGCACATTTTTTGCACAAGGACAGTTCAGAAACTAGCATGGAAAGTGGATGCACTATCATTCAGTTGGAGAAACCTCTCGGGTATGCCTTTCCGCCACTACCACTTCTTCCACAGGTGTTATTAAAGATCAAGCAGGACAAGCCCAAGATGATGATTTTACTGGCCCCACAATGGCCTTGTCAATTTTGGTACTCAACACTGATAAACCTATCCCAGGAGCCTCCATGGATTTTACCTCAGATTCCAAATCTTTTGTCCCAACACCAGGGCCAGGTTCTGCACTCTCATATCAAAACTCAGCCTGGCAGCCTGGCAAATTCAGGGTCTATGATTAATCCTACCCTTCCCAAACAGGTCATGGATGTCATCTTAGAAGCCAGATGGCCTAGCACTAGAAAATCTTAGGCAGGTAAATGGAAGAGATTTTGCACCTGGATGCATGCTCAGGATTCGGATTGAGTCAAAGAGAAAGCTAGCAAGTACGGCTGGTGCAAGGCAACCAAGCTAGTCAGACCAAATGAAAAAAACGCCAGCACCAGTGATGAGCTGAGAGAATTGTAAGAGCTTTATTAAGCTGAAATACTAATTTCAGCTTAATAAAGCTCTTACAATTCTCTCAGCTCATCACTGGTGCTGGCGTTTTTTTCATTTGGTCAGGATTCAGATCCCCTCATTCCTAACATCCCAGTGATTTTACTTTACCTGACAGTCATGCTACATGAGGGTTTATCCTTCTCCTCCCTAAAAATACATGCCTCCGCTATCTCTGCACATTACAATACAGATCCTCCAATCTTTTCCCATCCACTTCTGAAACAATATCTCAGAGGAGCAAAGAATTTAAGGCCCCCTAGGACACCACCCATACCTGCCTGGGACCTCAACTATGTTCTGGAAAAACTCACTTTGCCTCCTTTTGAGCCTGCTGCCACATCTGATCTTAAGTATTTATCATGGCTTTGACTTCAGCCAAGAGAGTCTCGGAGTTACAAGCACTCATGGCTGTGGAACCTTATATTATTTTTCACCAAGATAGGGTGTCTTTAAGGACCAATCCTACTTTCATGCCTAAAGTGGTTTCCAAAGTGGCTTTAAATCAAACTATTCACCTGCCAACTTTTTTCACTAATCCACAAAATAAGGGGGAAAGGATCTTGCATTCCTTGGATGTACACAGACAACTTCGTTTTTACCTGAACAGAACCAAGGATATCAGGAAAACAGAGCAACTGTTTGTTTCTTATGCAACAAATTCCCAAGGCAAAGCTATTTCAAAACAGACCATTTCTAAATGGATTGCCCATGGAATCAGATTTTGTTATTCTCATCATGGAAAGCAAATCCCAGGAAAAATCAGGACTCACTCTAACATTGCTGCTGCTACTTCAGCTGCCTTTCTCAGGGGAGTACCTACCAAAGATATTTTGGAAGCTGCAACTTGGAGTTCAGTGCATACTTTCTCTAAGCACTATAATCTCCTTCTTTACTCTAAGTCTAGGGCAGGCTTTGCTTCTGCAGTCTTGCAGGGCCTTCTAGCCGCCCCTTCTACTCTATAACCACCACCCTTTATCTCACCTTTGGGATTCAACCCTACAGTGATGACTGCAACAGTGAAACATGATGAACATAGTACAGTTGTGTACACTTACCATAAATGTAGATGTTGAGTGTCTTCACTGTTGCAGTCTGTACCTCCCTCCTGACCCCTCATATATTTTCATTAGTGTGGTTTCCTACTTCACCCTTCTTCTGAGGTGTATTTGCTTCAGGGTATGGGGTTTGTTGTATGTTACTTTTTTGTTTTACTATTAGCCTTCATTTTTGGGCACCTGACATCTGGGGCAAGAAAAACTTGAGAACATGGCATCGGCTGGCAGCTTTGTACTCCTAGCGCTGTGACGTCAGGGAGCATGACTGAACAGCTGACGCCGGACCCAGACTTTGGGATTCTGGCCGACCGAGGACTGCCTGCCGGCAGGAAGAACCCTACAGTGATGACGGCAACAGTGAAGACGCTCGAACATCTACATTTATGGTAAGTGTACACAACTGTACTTTCCACATAGTGAAAAACCAAGAAACTCTACTGAAACAGATGAGACAAAAGCTTTTGACCATTGAAAATAAGAGGTTATCAAAAGAATTACTGGACATTTGCAACTCTACTTCACAAGCAGCCAAGCATTCCTTACACTGTGTATTTGATGCTTTGGAGGCTGCCAGCAGGGCTGCAGTCATTGAATGTGGCATTAGGAAGCACTCATGGCTAAGGGAACAAGCAATCCCCGGAGCATGTTAAATCCAATCTTTTGGATGCTCCCTTGGATAAGGAGTACCTCTTCTGCCCTAAAACAGAAGCTGTGCTAAAAAAAAATGGAGGACAAAGCTAAGTCAATGCAGACAGTCAAAGATTTTTTGCAGGTACAGACCCCATATTTCAGTAGAAAAACTATCCTACTAAACATCATTTCCAAGGGATATCAGCTCAAATTCATACACCAAACCAAAACATTCAGGCTTCCCAGATATGCCACCATCCCAAAAAGTAAAGGCTGTTTCACATATACAAATGCTATGTGTACAGGGCTGAGTGGAAGCAGTGTTTCTACATCAAATAGGAAGGGGCTTTTACTCAAGACTGTTCCTGGTCCTAAGAAAAGAGGACATATTCTGTTATATTCTGGACCTATCTGCCTTCAACTTATTCCTGGAGGTTCCCAAATTCAGGATGCTGACCCTTCAGGAAGTCATGCCCATGTTTTCCCTAAAGGCTTTTATGGGGACTCTAGATCTAAAGCATGCATACTTCCTTATTCCCTTAGAAGAATCAAGCAGAGGATTATTTAGCATCAGAGCAAGTTCCAAACATTTTGTATTTTGTGCTCTGCCCTTTTGACAGACCATTTCTAAATGGATTGCCCATGGAATCAGATTTTGTTATTCTCATCATGGAAAGCAAATCCCAGGAAAAATCAGGACTCACTCTACCATTGCTGCTGCTACTTCAGCTGCCTTTCTCAGGGGAGTACCTACCAAAGATATTTTGGAAGCTGCAACTTGGAGTTCAGTGCATACTTTCTCTAAGCACTATAATCTCCTTCTTTACTCTAAGTCTAGGGCAGGCTTTGCTTCTGCAGTCTTGCAGGGCCTTCTAGCCGCCCCTTCTACTCTATAACCACCACCCTTTATCTCACCTTTGGGATTCAACCCTACAGTGATGACTGCAACAGTGAAACATGATGAACATAGTACAGTTGTGTACACTTACCATAAATGTAGATGTTCGAGTGTCTTCACTGTTGCAGTCTGGGTTACCCTCCCTCCTGACCCCTCTTATATTTTCATTAGTGTGGTTTCCTACTTCACCCTTCTTCTGAGGTGTATTTGCTTCAGGGTATGGGGTTTGTTGTATGTTACTTTTTTGTTTTACTATTAGCCTTCATTTTTGGGCACCTGACATCTGGGGCAAGAAAAACTGGAGAGCATGGCATCGGCTGGCAGCTTTGTACTCCTAGCGCTCTGACGTCAGGGAGCTTGACTGAACAGCCGACGCCGGATCCAGACTTTGGGATTCTGGCCAACCGAGGACTGCCTGCTGGCAGGAAGAACCCTACAGTGATGACTGCAACAGTGAAGACACTCGAACATCTACATTTATGGTAAGTGTACACAACTGTACTTTCCACATAGTGAAAAACCAAGAAACTCTACTGAAACAGATGAGACAAAAGCTTTTGACCATTGAAAATAAGAGGTTATCAAAAGAATTACTAGACATTTGCAACTCTACTTCACAAGCAGCCAAGCATTCCTTACACTGTGTATTTGATGCTTTGGAGGCTGCCAGCAGGGCTGCAGTCATTGAATGTGGCATTAGGAAGCACTCATGGCTAAGGGAACAAGCAATCCCCGGAGCATGTTAAATCCAATCTTTTGGATGCTCCCTTGGATAAGGAGTACCTCTTCTGCCCTAAAACAGAAGCTGTGCTAAAAAAATGGAGGACAAAGCTAAGTCAATGCAGACAGTCAAAGATTTTTTGCAGGTACAGACCCCATATTTCAGTAGAAAAACTATCCTACTAAACATCATTTCCAAGGGATATCAGCTCAAATTCATACACCAAACCAAAACATTCAGGCTTCCCAGATATGCCACCATCCCAAAAAGTAAAGGCTGTTTCACATATACAAATGCTATGTGTACAGGGCTGAGTGGAAGCAGTGTTTCTACATCAAATAGGAAGGGGCTTTTACTCAAGACTGTTCCTGGTCCTAAGAAAAGAGGACATATTCTGTTATATTCTGGACCTATCTGCCTTCAACTTATTCCTGGAGGTTCCCAAATTCAGGATGCTGACCCTTCAGGAAGTCATGCCCATGTTTTCCCTAAAGGCTTTTATGGGGACTCTAGATCTAAAGCATGCATACTTCCTTATTCCCTTAGAAGAATCAAGCAGAGGATTATTTAGCATCAGAGCAAGTTCCAAACATTTTGTATTTTGTGCTCTGCCCTTTTGACTTGTCTAATGTTCCCAGGGTATTCACAAAACTCTTAACTCTGCTCATTGCCTACCACAGAAAACAAGAGGTACAAATTTACCCCTATCTGGACGATTGCCTCATCTGGTCTATAAGCCTAGCACTACTCAGCATAGACGTGATATTCACCCAGACCATGTTTACTTTCTTCGGATTCACCATAAATCATCAAGAAACTCAAACTCTACTCAAAACTAGAGTGCTATTCTTGGGGGCCCTACTGAATTCTACCCTTCAAAAGGCCTTCTTGCCTCTAGACAAGGTGTTGTTCCTGACCAATAGTTTTCAAAAAATTATGGAAAGCAATATTCTTACAGCCAGAGAGTTTCACTGGGCACTGGGTTACGGGCCTCCTTTCATTCTCATGATTCCCCTGACCAGGCTACACATGGGAGAATTACAGTGGTATCTCAAAAATGTATGGAGCCAGCAGGCACAACCACTATCTATGAAGATGAGGCTGATACCAGGCCTCAAAGTTGAATTTGCATGGTGAACCAAGGCCTGCACTCTAAACCCAAGTCTACCATTCAGCTTTGGGAAAAAACTCCACCACAGATGCCTCAAAGACAGCTTGAGGAGAACTCTTCAACCAGTACAGACCCAATGGAAGTGGGAACGCAGGATTAAAGACAAACACATAAACTTAATGGAGCTAGTGGCAGCACAAAGGACTTTATTAGCATTCTGAGAGATTGAAACCATGGGTGCTAGTTATGGATAAGACAATGCCACAGTCATGTGGTACAAAAACAAGGGAAAACCCATTCCTACCCTCATTGTCGCCTTGGAGTGGCGTGGGGAACACATCTTACTCCATGGGAGTACACCTGTGTGCACAACCAACTGGCAGACCAACTCAGCAGAAGCCTGTAGACCCCCATGAGTGGCAGTGGCATGGAAGATCATTAAGAGCATAGCCGAGCAATGGGAGACCCCACAGATGGACCTCTTTGCTACAAGGGAGAGCACACAATTGAAAAGGCTCTGTTCCAGAAACAAGACTCTTTCAGCATGAAAAACAGATGCTTTCTCGGTCACATGGACAGGCCTATTTATCTATGCCTTCCCACCGATGCCCCTACATCCCAGGATTCTCCAAAAAATCAGAGAGGAGCACTGAAAGGTCATACTTATAGCTTCAGATTGGCCCAGGCAACACTGGTACCTTCTTGTTCTTAGCCTAACCAGAACAATCCTTGGATATTACCACAGATTATAGATCTTCTAACTCAGAACAAGGGGCACATTGTACACCCCAACTTGCAAACCCTCAATCTGTATCAGCTTGGAGATACCCTTAACCCCCAGGGGGAGGGGTTTCCCTGTACATAAGCACATAAGCAGGTACAGGACATCCTAAGGAAAGCCAAAAGGCCTAGCACCAGCAAACCTTATGCAGGAAAATAGAACAGTTTTTCAGTTTGGTGTGAACAGAGTAATCAGGACCCCATCAGGGCTAAGATCCCTGTCATCTTGTCTTATCCGGCAAATCTCTTTGAGAGATTCCTTTCTTACTCATCGTTAAAGATTCATGCTTCACTGTCTCAGCTGTCTTCCTGCCCGCTTCCCTAACTTTTCTCTTCCACTGGTTAAACAGTTCCTTAGAGGGATCATCCACATCAGACCTACCAGGAGACCTCATACACCAGCCTGCATCCTAACCTTTGTTCTAGAAAGGCTTACGCTTCCTCCTTTTGAACCAGACTAAATTCCTGACATAGAAAACTGCCTTTTAGCTAGGAGAGTTTCAGAGATCCAGGCTGCCACAGTAATGGAACCCTTTCTAATCTTCTGTCCTGATAGTCTCTCTCTCTCTCAGGACTAATCCTTCTTTAATGCCCAAGGTGGTGGCTGACACTTCTTTAAATCAATTAATACATCTGCCTATCTTCTCTCAAAGCCCACAAAACAGGGAGGAGAGAATTCTGCTTTTCTCAGACATCCATAGGCAGCTATGTTACTATATGGACAGAACTAAGCCATTATGAAATCTGGCCAGTTGTTTGTAACCTTTGCTAGCAGCAGTGAAGGAAAACCTATCTGCAAGCAGACCATTTCCAAACAGATCTCTAACTCTTATCAGTTTTTGTTACAGTCTTCATGGAAGAAACATACCTGAGGCTGTAAGGGCCCATTCCACTAGAGCGACTTGGTCTTCTACTGCCTTCCTGTAAGGCGTACCTACCAAGGACTACTGAAGGCTGCCAACTGGTCTTTAATGCACACTTTCACCACACCCTACCACTATCAGCCTTCTCCAAGTCGGTGGCAGAGTTTGCCTCTGATACCCCACAAAACATCCTTTCCTCAATTTACCATCCTCCCTTCTTTTCTGCCTTGGGGATCATTCCACAAGTCAGGATTGCAACAGTGAACATGAAGAACATAGTACAGTTGTGTACACTTACCATAAATGTAGATGTTCCAGTGTATTTACTGTTGAAGTCCTCTTTCCCTCCCTCCTTCACACCTAGCCTACAGGGTAGGCTTCTACTAATTCCCGTTTACCTAGGGCGCCTCCTCTTAAGTCTTGCCTGCCTAAGGGTCCCTGCCCTAGGCATCTGACCTTCTGCTCCTGTTGGGAGGCTACTAACTCCCAGGGGCAAGAAAGTAAGTGAGATCATGACGTCAGTGGACCCCACTTATACTCCAGTGTACTGACATCAGGTTAAGGCATCTACCAGTTGTAGGAGAAGGGAAAATACCTACTCTGGTACATATATGGTAAGTGTACACAACTGTTCTTTCTCTTTCATGAAAAGGGAATTGAGAAAGAAAAAGAGATTTATAAAAAAAATCAAGTTAATGTTTATGTCCCGAGGTAAATGATTGCATTCTGAGAAAAATCTCCCAAAGAAAACAATCCATAGTCAGATGAAAAACAATCACCGGTGAGAATCACTGTAGTAGAATCTCAAGTTGTTCATGCCTTATAAGCCTCCAGTATTTGCACACTTCTGAATTTCTTTCTTACATGGTAGTAAACATTAAGTAGAACTATTATTTACCAACATCACAAGTCATGATTATGTCTGTATGTATAAGTTTTGGCCCTGATTGTACCCTATATGTCCTTTGCTTGATTAATAGGCCTGACACTGAAGGGATAGGAGTGAGCAGATAATGCCAGCTCACCCATCCCAGCAGAGAGTGTTGGTCTGTGAGAGAGTGATGGTGCAGTTTAGTACAAGATCTCCACCTGGGTAAAAGCCCAGGATTAGAGCTCTCATGCTATTGATGTTGGAGGTACAAAGCTGCCAAAAACTGCAATCTTGTTGGGGAGCAGGTATCAGAAATGCATACTTGCAAAGGTCCAGATTAGTTTTCATTGCTCTGAGCTTGATGGCCAACAGTGGGAGTGCTTGGGCCATTTAAAACATTTTATACCCCCTTGGTATAAGAAGACTACAAACCCTGACTCCCACATCCCTCTTCTAGTACTGTAGAATAATGGTGTTTAGAGAAATGAAATGTCCAACACAAGATGGGAGTTACTGAATAAAGGGGATGTGGAATATGGGCCAAAAAGTTACTTAAAAACATCACAAGCCTGCAGCACATTTAATCAAGTATCCCGTCTTCTAATCCAACATCAGAAACTAGAATTTACCCCTAACCAATAAAACTTTACTTAGAGAATGCAGAGTGGGGTGGGGTAGCTTAGACCTTTAAAAAGCTTTTTTGTGCTCTCTCTGGATGTTTTATGTTTGATTGTGGCAATTTTAATTTGTTGCTATGAGTCATGTTTCTGCTGTATGTCGACTGTGTGAAGTAATCCAAACAAATATCTATGATAAGGATTCACATTAGCCCTTCCATAAGTCCAGCTGAAGCTTCTATGTTCCAGTCCCCTTCCTCTTCTGTTAATAGTTCCTCTTCATTCCCTGCTTCTTCCTCTTTATCCTTCTCACATTCACTTCTTTCAGTTTAAGTAATTTCATTTTTGTAAATGTATACTAGCTCTGTAGGGCATATTTATGTTCTTTTAATACTGTTCTCCTGATTGATGTTTCCTGACTTTTGTTAATGCAGCTTCATTCAGAAGTTGTCCAATAACCATTGTTTTTTCTACCATGTTATACTTTACTAAATTGTTCTCTATAGGAAAAAAATAAAAATTAAAAAAAAAATCCTTTTACTTGGTTTTGTGGCACAAAGAGCTGAAGCCACCACTCCAGAACAAATGACCAGGGTTTGTAGCAGGGTTGAGATCCTGAAGGAGATGACTGAGAGGAGCGTGTGTTTGGCGCTAGTAGCCACCACAGATGAGGAGGAGGAGGGAAGTATATGGCACTTGTACACATTTTGTGACATTTGTCCACAGTAGTAGTACACCAAGGCACTGTGATGTACTCTGAAATCATTCAAGTGAGCTGAACTTGGACTCAAAAACAGTAGCTTCCCATCTCTCATAGTGACGATCCAGAACAGCTGGTAAGAAAGATGCTAGTAGAGAGATGAGTTTGGGAAGGGCCACTAAGACATGATTGATAGTCATTGCCATAGATACAGAAAAAGTGCAGTTGTGTACACTTACCATAAATGTAGATGTCCGAGTGTATTCACTGTTGCAGTCATCACACTTGGGTTATCCTGCCAGGAGTAGCCCTCAGTCGGCCCAAATACCAGAGGCTTAGTATTTCTGCATCAGTTGCTGTCACTTCAGGACTGACATCAGGTCGTTAGTGGTATAAAAACAGGCAGCTGATGCCATTACATCAATTTTTCTTGCCCCAAATGTCAGGAGCCCCCAAATAGGGAGCTATGGTGGAATAACACCACCAGCAGAAAGTAAATACCAATAGCCCTGTAAAGAGTGAGGGCGAGAGAGAGAGACAAGGGGGCTGGAGGGTGGGAAACCAGGACTGCAACAGTGAATACACTCAAACATCTACATTTATGGTAAGTGTACACAACTGTACTATGTTCTTTGTGTTTCACTGCTGCAGTCATCACACTTGGGTTGATTCCCAAAGCTGAAGAATGGGTGGAGGCAGTCAAGAAGAGCTGGGGCTGGCTAGTATGCCCTGCAGGACTGCGGTTGCAAAGCCTGCCCTGAATTTGGAAAAGATAGGCAGGTGGTAATGCTTGGTGAAGGTATGAACAGAACTCCATGTTGCAGCTTCCAGGATGTCCCGGGTAGGGACCCCTCTGAGAAAGGCTGCAGAAGTTGAAGTTGTCCTAGTGGAATGTGCTCCGACCCCCCAGTGGGGGTGGTTTCCCATGGTGTTTGTAACAGAAATGGATACAGTGTGCAATCCATTTGGAAATGATTTGTTTTGGTATGGCCTTGTCCTCTGCCCCTCGTGCAAAGCTGACTAGTAAGTGGTAAAATTTCCTAAAGGGCTTAGTCCTATACAGGTAAAATCTGAGCTGTCTGCACATCTAAAGAGTGTAGGATCCTTTCCCCCTTATTTTGAGGTTTAGGGAAAAAGGTGGGCAAATTAATAGATTGGTTGAGAGCCGCACTGGACACCACTTTAGGCATGAAAGTTGGGTTAGTCCTGAGGGAGACCCCTGTCAGCATGAAAAATGTTGAAGAGTTCCACAGCCATAAGTGCTTGTAGCTCAGACACTCTTCTAGCTGAAGTGATGGCCAGGAGCAAGGCTGTTTTCCAAGAGAGGAATCTTAACACTGCTGAAGCTGCAGGCTCAAAGGGGGGTAGTGTGTGCTTTTCCAGCGCAAAGTTAAGGTCCCCTGTGGAGTAGGTCTGCTAGGTAATCCAGGATGAGAGGTAAGGAGGGCTGTGCTGGATCAGCTCCTTTAGTCTGGATCCAGAAACAATAACGTTTCCACTTGTCACCATAGGATTTCCTAGAGCTGGGTCATCTGACTTCACGTGGCGTGGCCAATCTGGGGCAATCAGGGTTGCCCTTAGTCTTTCCTCCCTTATTTTGAGTAATACTCTTGTAAGAAGAGGTAGAGGGGGAAATGCATAGATTGAGAGGTTTACCCATTGGAAGGATAGGGCATCCACTTTCCCAGACTTGCTGTGAGGTTCCCTGGTGCAGAATTTGCTGAGCTGGTGGTTGTAGGGGGAGGCAAATAGGTCCACCTTCAGAGTACCCCATTTCTGAGTCACAAGGTTGAAGGTGTTTTGGTTTAATTGCCACTTGTGTGGGTCTAGGAGATTTATGCTTAAGTTGTCTGCCAGAGAGTTTTGGTTGCCTGGCAAGAATTGTGCTAGCAGGTGAATATGCATGGCTGAGGCCATGTTCCAAAGGGTCATGGCTAGCCTGCAAAGTGGGTAAGAGTGGGTTCTCCCCTGCTTGTTGATGTACCACATCACTGTGGTGTTGTCAGTTTTGATTAGTAGAGGCCCCGGAGAGAGTAGGGATCTGAAATCTGTCAGAGTATGCTGAACATCTAGCATACCATTGAAGTTTCCTCATATGCAGTCTGGCATATGGAATCAGTAGAATGCAGGAGGCCATGAACCCTAGAGCTTGCATGATTTTCCTTGCGGATAACTGGGTTTTGGTGGACAGTTGAGAGAAGTAGCCTGTCAGATAGGCTTGTTTTTCTGGAGTAAGGAATGCCGTCTGGGATGCTCTGTCCAGGCTTGCTCCCAGGAATACAATTTTTTGACTAGGGACTAGTTTGGATTTCTTTTCATTTATAGTGTACCCTAGTGAGGTTAGTAGGTCCTTTACAAATCTCAGGTGCTGCAACAGCGTTTCCTGACTGTCTGTCTGAATCAGGCAGTCGTGCAAGTAGGGGTAAATTTGAATATTTCTTTGTCTGCAAAGAGCAATGGCTGGAGCCATGCATGTTGTGAAAACTCTGGGAGCAGTGGATAAGCCAAAGGGAAGTGCAGAGAACTGATAATGCATCGATTCTTCCCTGAAACATAGATATTTCCTGCAAGAGTCTCTGATTGGGATGTGCAGATAGGCCTTTTTTAGGTCTAAGGTGGCTAACCAGGCATCTTTGGACAGCATAGGGAGAACCTGCTGTAGGGTGAGCATTTTGAATTTTGGTACCACCAGGAAGCTGTTTAGAATGGATAGATCTAAGATTGGGTGCAGGGTGCCCTCTTTTCTGGGTATCAGGAAAAGTCTGGAATAGAAACCTTGGCCTATCTGTTCTGCAGGAACAGGCTGAATTGCCCTCATGGAGAGCAGGGAATGAACTTGGTTTTGTGCCTCTGCCCATTGGTTTGGAGGAAGATCTGGAAACCCTTTTTGGGTTGGCAGCGTGTGGAAATAAAATTTGCACCCCTGGGACACTATGTTGAGGACCCATCGATCATTGGTGATAGAGGCAAGTTTTCCTCTTAGGGGCACAAGCAGATGGGCAGAGGTGAGGGGTTGAGTTGAGAAGTCATTGTGAATTCTTTCCATAAGGGGTTGGCTTAACACTCCCTGTTTTAGATGTAGAGGTACTCCATTGCTTAGATCTCTGCATACCCTGAGACAGCTGTCTGGGGGTTCTGCTTCCCCTAGGTCTAGTCTGAGGTGGCCTTGAGGGGGCTGGAAAGGACCAATGTTTTGAGGGGCAATGCCTACTGAATCTAGGAAGCTGGACTTGCAAAAAATCTTTAACTATCTGCATAGACTTAGCTTTTTCTTCCATCTTTTTTAAAACCTCTTCTGTTTTGGTGCTGAACAGATTGTCTTTGTTCAGTGGTGTGTCCAATAATTTTGATTTGAAATGGTCTGGCAAGGTTTGTTCCTTAAGCCAAGCATGCCTTCTAAATACAGAACCCGTGACTGCTGCCCTGCAGGATGCTTCTAGGGTGTCAAACCCACATTGCAGGGTATGGTTTCTAACTTGGCTTGCAGAATGCATAAGCTCCTGTAATTCTTTATTTTCTGCACAGTCAGGGAAGGTAGATATTTTTTGTTTAATAAGTTCCATAGTATGTTGCTGGTATTCCAGCTTGTGGAACTGACAATTTAATGCTCTAATGGCAAGAGTTGCAGAGGTGTATACTTTTTTACCCCATCTGTCTAAAGCTCAGGAATCCCTGTCTGAAGGGGTGGGATTCTTAGCTGTGGTTGCTTTTATTCCTTTAGGTCCTTGGAAGATGACCTGTGGGTCAGCAGTAGGATTTTTGAAAATAAATTTGTGTGAGTCAGAGACTCTGTAGTACCTGTCAGGTTTCCTGGGAGCAGGAGGTAAGAGTATCAGGAGTTAGACTGGATTCCATAAAGATATCATCCACGACATCCAGAACAGGAGGAATAGCTAAGGGTCTGTGCGCAGTAAATCTAAAAATTCCCTGAGTCTCTTTTAGGACTGAGGATAATCCTGGCATTCCCAATGGAAATACTCTCTCAAGGTATGTAGGGTTTCACCAAAAGAAAAATTCTCTGGAGGAGAGGCAGAAGGAATGGATTCCTCTGCATCTGAATCCTCGTAAGCAGATAAGGGCATGTCTTCATAATCAGAAACCTTAGAGTCGTCGGAGTCGTGGTCAACACTCTGGACAAGTCTCTTCCTTTTAGCAGAGGTAGGCTAGCTTCCTCTAATCAGCATGATAAGGTCTCCCGCCATTTTAAGCATCTGAGATTGAGGCATGGAAGCAGGCACTTGAGGTAGAGTCATCAGTTTTTTGACATAGTTCATACTCTGGGCCTTAGAAACTGGGTAGTTTTAGAAAGAACTAAAGACACAAAAGAAGTCGTCGGTTTGTGTTGAATATCGGTAGTACGAACTTCCTCAGAAGCCGGGTAATGCACAGCGGCTCCCGTCCCATCCAAGGTAGAGACATCCGCAAGTTCCATAGTCAAAGAAGAGTTTTGCTGCATACAGGTCTCGGTAGCGGCCTGCGAATCCAGAGAAATGGGCTTCAGGGGCTGCGAAAGCACCTCACAGATTTCTGGCGAACTGGCAACTAGCTTAACAGAAGTGTCGTTGTCGGTTTTGGACCTGTGCAGTCTGTCTCTGTCTTTAGCCTTATGTTTTTTCAGAAGATCGGTAGTCGGATGGCTTACCGAAGCCATTTCAGAATACGGAAATCATGAGCGAAAGTATTTAGCTATGATAAGGGCCCGGCGACAATTAGTTCTGGTGTTAAACAAAGCACAAAACTGACATCGAGGGACGTCGTGGTCTGGGCCTAAACAGGTGATGCAGTAAGAATGGAAATCTCGAAGTGGTATTTGCTTTCCACAGGTGAGACAGATGTTAACTTTTTCTGACATGGGTTAGAGCAAGAAAAAAGGATCCCCAACAGGGTACTTAGCTTTAGAAGACTTAATCTTCAATTTCGGAAATGAAAACTCAGGTAGCGGCTGATCGTCACTCGTGCGAACCACTTCTGCTTCGGGCTCCTCGGCATGAAATATTGATTTAATGGCATTGGCTGCCTGTTTTTATACTACTAACGACCTGATGTCACTCCTGGAGTGACAGCAACCGACGCAGAAATACTAAGCCTCTGGTATTCGGGCCAACTGAGGTCTACCCCTGGCAGGATAACTCAAGTGTGATGACTGCAACAGTGAAACACGAAGAACATTGACTTTTTACTAGTCTCTTATCACATAATATGCCTACACATCAAGGACTCTTCTACTGTGCCGTTCCGCTGCTGCTGGAAGATTTTATATGATAAAAAATATTTGTGTTGAGCACCTTTCTGAGCTCTTTTATGACCAGTTATGATTATGCCAGCAGTTCAGTTTTACAATATGTAGGTGCAGAATTTTAATTGTGACACACAGGGTACTAATCAAAGACTTTAATATCGAGATCATAATTGTGGTCTCAACAAAGGGAAAAAAGGGCAAGGAAAAGAAACAGCCACTGAACTTTGCAAGACTTCTCTGTCATGTTTTTTTCCCTTTCGCAGTATGTTTAATTTCTGATTTCTTTAAAAAAGTGCTGTGGATCCTAGGTATTCAACAGGTCCTGGGTCCTGGTTTACTTTCTGCTAAAGTTTAATCTTTAGGTTTCTGCATAATTTAGCCCATAGCATTTTCCTGTAGTCAAAACACAAAAAGCAAGAAATGCTCAATATACTATGAATGTACTTATAATACAAGCTTCATACACAGTAAAAAAATGCTTTCGCTAAAAGACCTTTATTAAGTGTTGGTAAAGCTCCTTTAGAGAAAGCTTTTTTTTATTGTGTATGAAGCTTGTTTTATTAAAAATGAATTTGTGGTATCTCAAGCGTTTCTTGCTTGTTTGTGTTTTGGCTTCATATTCCTGGAATAACTCATATTTTATCTGCTTGAGCTCTCACTGCTCATTCATTTTCCTTTAGAGTCACTGCTCACAGTCGTTTGCATGGCCGACATTTTGCAAATGCTCCCTTTGTTTAACACAGCTGCTGTGTACTGTTGTTACCACCTGTACACTGATTGCATTAAGTGCACTGGTAGCTGATATTCATGCTGCAGCAGAAGGATCTCCAGATCTCATCCTCTAACAAATGCTTTTTTCACACTTTGAGATCCTGAGCTTTTCCGAGACGTGACTCACTCCGTGGCACCTGATTTAACACAAATGTTGCCACTAGTATTCTTCTGGCCACCATCAGTGCTTGTCACATACTTACTTTTTCTAGAATGGATCTTTTTATATAAGTCAGGGATAGCATACAAGATTGAGTGACTGCTGGTTACAGGAGCTCTCAGAAAAGAAAGACGTTGGGTCATCCACTGTTTTTCCTTTGTCCCACTGATTTAATTTTTAAACTAGGGCATGCAGAAAGCCACATGAATGACTCTTCTTTTGGCAGGCTGATTGCAAATATCCATAGTATTAGGTCTTACCAGTCTTCAGGAAGACTAAAACTATAGACAACTGTCAGAGATGTAAGAGGAAACGACAGTTGCATGTTAACCAAATGCTCAAATAATAGTACTTGGTTAAAAGGCACATTCCTTGAAAAAGTTTTTGCTCCTGCCCTGAGGTGCAGCAGCTCGAGAGTTGATGGTGTTAATTTTGAGCATGTAAAATGCAAATCTTTACATAAAAGTGGTATGGCAAGGGGGTTATCCCCACTTACAAACAGTCTGTCTTAAAATGTAAGGTGGGTCACACTGATTTTACAGTCGCTTTTAAAGCAGTTGTTCTTTGAAGACCTAAAGTGTCACTCAACATCTCTTCAGAAAGTAGGTTATTTCATGTATCTCACACATAAGTCTCCATGCCTTCCACTAAATATTGTATTTACCCTTCGCTTGTGTCCCAGGTCTTGCCCAAAAATGGGTGTAAGTATTAACCCAGATTAACAAATAAGAAGGACTTGGACAACATGATTACATTTAAGTCTCATACTCCCCAACAATCAGCCTCTCAGCCAGCTGTTCATGTTTCATTTTTTGGGCATCCTTTATCCTAGCTGTCATAATATTATTGAAGAAGATGTCATTCAACAGTAGCTCATTCTGAAACTTTAGTTTATTTTGTTCTGATATTTTTCCATCTCATTTAATTAGAACAAATTGCCTCCACTGGTTGTTCAAGCTCTCAGTTCCAGTTATTAGTAGACTCCATTGTATCACATTTTCAAAGTTCTCTTGTTGGCTTAATATCCAGGAGCATCTCAATGAGCCAGGACAAGTTCTTCCAGAGCAGGCCTTTCTCATTCCTGTCCCTGACTTGTACCAACTACCACATGCTTCAAAACACAAGCAGAAAAAAGATGAGCCATTCCCCTTTTATTCCTATTCCACAATCACAAGTGATCAGGGACTCTTCTTGCATGCTTAACATTTAACATTCAGGTCATTTTTTAGTATGTAAAATGCAAAAAAAAAAAAAAAACTTCACAAAATAAAACATCAGTGTGGAGATTGAGGGATATGCCTTATTTCCAGACAGAAAAATGTGGCACCACCTGTTAGTGATTCTTATTCTATGTAAATGCAGCTTATTCCTTATGGTATTATATAGCTGAACCAGATGTCAGTTTTGTTATTGATACTTTATTGTGCTGTCACTAGTTTATGACTACCAGGCTTTGTCTCTGACCCAGCCCTGATGGAAATGGTACACATTCATAAATCAAACTGCAGGAGGGTCACTCACTCCAGGGATCTTAACCTAGCCTCTGATATGAATAGGTCATGCTGGATAGATAGATACATCTACCAGAGACTGCCAGTTCTCTGGAACAAGCTTCCAGTTCAAGTGAAACAGAGTCCCCTCCCTGACCCTCTTCAACCGGAACCTAGATCAATGGATGGGTGACCACAAATTCACTCCTGAGGTGGTGGCCATATCCCTCCTGGATAGAGGAAGTTGGTATTAACTACCATAGAACCTTACCTCTGTGAACTTCACTCACCTAACCGCTGACAATTGGGACAACTTGGGATTAATATGGTTAGCCTTGTAAGGGCTCTAGGGCTATTAGCCTAGTAACCTCCCATGATCCTATGAAATGCTGATCACAGTTGAATGATTCTGCTATTCTTTGTGGTCACAGTTGTGTGTGTCATACACAGGAGAGTTGCAGTTTTGTAATGCAGATGGGTGAACTTTCTAGAACTGTGCTGCATTGCTAAGGGATAGGTTTCTTCCTCATTGTTTGGCAGTTGGCATAGAGGATTAAGACTGTTAACAAGCTGCTTCTTATGGTACAGGGTTTGATTACCTCAGCATTCATTTGTCTGCTCTTTCATTTGTGAATAACTCATAACTAGACAGTGTTTTAAAGCAATTGAGAAATTGTGTCACGTTCTTCAATGGTCTCCTGGGCCTCCTGTTTAGTAATTACCAATAAACACAGTAGCAAGGAACAATCTAGTTTTGGTCAGTTATTTATCTGTTCAAGATGTCACTGTGTCATACACTAGGATATGACAACTTCATGTTGCTTTGATTGTTTGGCTAGATGGCAATGCACTACACAGACTCCGCTGCATTTGTGAGCCTGTCTAATGCTGAATGTCAGCTAGTCATCATAATTCTCTTAGGACCCTTTATGCTTCATTATACCAAAGCAATAAATCTCATATAATTCGTCAGCTAAATCACTTTTTAGTGATACCCATCAGGCACTCAACATTACCCCATCAAATCGGCAACCACTAACATGCATTTATATGGGGAAGGCCCCCTAACCCCCATGCAGAGGACAAACTGTGAAGTTACAAGTCCTTCAGAGTAATGTATAAAACTTTTCAGTGTTCACATGTTTGAGGTGGACGTCAATAAGCACATTTTTCTAAAATGCAGATCAACCGATTTACAGAATATTAATAAATCAGCTTGGTGTGTTGTTAGCTGTTGACAGATGTTCAATCAGTGAATAATGACTACCTTTCTAGTTAAAGGAATTACCCAAGTTTTGAGTAACTGTACCTCCCAAGTGCCCCCAAACCCACTTTCACAAGCTATTTACTGATGTTTGATCTCAACAGTCATATTATGCTTTAAAGCACAAAGTGTAAAAACTCCATGGATGAGGTATGCTGTTTTCTTATAGGTCACCCCTGCAGATTTACTATCATCTGCCTTTAAACACAGTAGCAATGGGCTACAATTCTGATTTCTTCTAATATTGGAATGGCAATAATGGCACATACATTTCTTCGGACCCAAGGAAGCTTTTTTGATGGATGGGGACATTATTTGTGTCCTAGATTTGTCTGCTCCCAACCTCCGTGAATTGCACCCAGGTACATTTCTGTGCATTTGCTAATTGAGGTCATCTTCAAGGGTCAGCTTGTAAAGCCTCACACCCAGTCAACTTCATCGCCTTCACTATGGATTAGTTTTGTAGTTGGTAGGTCCTCCCTCCATCCTCCTACAGTGTAAGTGTAAACCTCTGTCTTTTTATTGTTATCCCCCAATAGATTCCCATTCCCCACACACTGGCAAATCAAAGCCATGTTGCTCGTTTCAGTTATGGCAAGAGCTTCTCTCCTAGTTGAGCGCGATCCACCAAAAATGGCTGTTTAAAGCTCTTGACCTTCCTTTCATAATGTAGGTCTTGAGCTTTGTTCTTAAAGGCCATAATTAGTACTGAAGCCTTACAAGTTTCCTTCAGACTTGTTAAAAGTTGACTGCATAGGTTTACACTTCACATGGAAAACATGGCCAAGTTACCAAACAGAAGTGCGCACACATATTAATGGGAAAGTGCTTTTTGCAACAGTGCAGTAAACAGGTTTGAATTACTGAGGGCTAAAGTTGCTGAAGTGGCAGAAAAATAGTTTATTGGACTTGATAAGAAATTAAAGTAAGTTTTGCTCCTTCAGTGTGTTTTTTGATGGTAAAATAGTGCAAAATGCAGAGTAGAAAAAAAAACACAATGTATTAAGTGAGGCTTTGATTATTTGTATCATAAGAAATTGTGAAGTACAAACCTGAAACAGAGCTAGTCATAAAAGGTAATAGGTACCATTATATTGGACAGTGTGTTATCTGTTGGAAGAACACAATCATGTGTTTGGGATCATGCATCTTCACTGTTCACAAAGAGAATATCTACATTCACTTTCTTACAATACTGGGCAGATAACAGGAAGGGGTTAAGTGGTGACTGCTTCCTTTCTTAAAGATGCTAGTTGGTGATAGACTTCTGAGGACATGAACGAAAACCAGGCTGTTGTCTGAATGTCAAAAGAGAATTCCATCTCTGGTGCTGTAAGACTGCTAACCCACAGAACGCTAGTTCTAACACTTTCACCATTATACACATCTATCTTCTCAGGAAGACCAGGTTGGTAACATACATTAAATTTTATGTCCTGCTTTTATCCTAAGATATTTCCAATGTTTGTAACAATAAAAGATCCTTTCAAATTTCTTTTCTTAGCTTTCAGAGAGTTTACAAGGCAGAGTCAGTCCGTTAAGCATAATCAGCATGCCAGTTCTCACCCTCATAGACACCTGTGCCTCAGTGATAACAAAACAAGCGAGACACTGGATGAATTTACAGGCACGCATGTACACAAATATTTTATTGATAGCTTTCTGTAGTGGTGCTGCGGTAGCGTTGTCAACTCACAGCAAGACGTTGTCGCGTTCAATTCTCAGCTAGAGCGTCTTCTGTGTGGAGGCATGCGTGAATGGGCGTGCCTTCGTTGAAGTTTATGCGTCAGGGCTGATAACTCGGCATGTAAAAATCCACTACCAAACATTAGCAGACCGGAGTTCCGCTGTGGCGACCCCTAACCAGGATAAGCCGAAAGACACAACAACAACAACAACAAGCTTTCTTTACTGAAGAAAAGGAAGAGTTAGCACTCTAAACATTTCAGAGTGAGCTCAGGGACATTAAGCAAACAGGCAACATTGCACAGGACACCTTCCAAAGACGCAGATTTCAAAAAGAGTCAACATTTCTTTTAAATATTACTAAGCCATATTTGCTGAAAAAAAAATATGTTTATTATCTTGCTTGGATTTTATATATTCTGACATGAAGAACTGTATGTTGGACAGCATGAAATGAACTGATGCTGCCCGGACCCCTGAAAAAATGATAACCCTTAAGCATTTTTCAAACTAGTAACAAAACTGAAACATTTGGCTGTATATTGTGTCTTTAATATGAGATTAACCAGCTCCTTTCTGGAATAATGTAAGTAGAATTCATTACCTGGACTGTGTTGCTCAGTTCTGTTTCTTTATTGCACAAGTATCCTCTTCTCTCAGCTTTGTTCACCCAGCAGAATTATAGATAAGTGTAAGTAAGGGAAATTCATACCTAGTTGGATCCATCTGAAAAGAAACCAACATGCCCTACTTTCTTAGTTTATGAAAAACAAGTAAATAAAACGTTGAGCATGGCTGCCAATTTTTAATACAGATTTTCACTTTTATTGTTTTGTTATAGCAAATCATTTTCCAGGTGATACTTCTATCACTCATTAATAATTTTGTTTTGCTAACACATTTGCAAAATACAAAAGAAATTTGACCTGGCCATACAATGTAATTTATATTATTTCCTATTCTTTTACTTGTGGTTTGTTCATTTTATGGATTTTTTCTTATCTGTAATGTGTGATGAATGCACTTGACAAAAAACTCCTGGGTTCACTTGCAACATCTACTGAAGACTGCCTGTTATAGTAGCACGTACTGCCTCTACTACTGAACAGGCCAAAGGCAGAGCTGTGACTGACATTAAAAAGTAGCAGTCTGGTGTGTCTTTTTATATTGTGTAAAATAAATACATTTTGCCAGACAGCTGATGTGGTGATAGTATATTGCACGACCTCTTAACAAAAATATAACCTCAAAAGTATCCATAATGAATAACTGGGGTCATGCAGAAAATGAGGTAGGTGTGTGTGTGTGTGTGTGTGTGTGTGTGTGTGTGTGTGTGTGTGTGTGTGAGTGATGACAATGTCTGATAACACCTGCACTATCTGAGTGAGTGTCCATAGACTGTGGAGCAACTATGGTAGAACAGTAAGGTACTAAAAGTACTTAAAAACTAGGGTAGTCAAAATCAACTACTCAGTTGTCTTTTTACTTGCTCAAGGTATATGTGCTTTATACAGATAATCAAGTTCCTAAACACTGACCACATTCACACATATAATCTTATATTCAGAATGGTCAAAAATTGACAGCAAACAAGTTGTAGCTACAGTAAAGTGACTTTTTCAGTCATCCTTTCTCTCTCAATTTAGAATGAGAAAGTGAAAAGTAAAATCTGAGGGTGTACTTTCCAATGTGTCTTTCTGATTATAGGTAAGAAAGTGCTAAGTATCAGCAGCTACCCAACTTTCAGTTTCATTGTAATATAAGGATGCAACTGTAGCAAAGGTCTGCAAAGCAAAAACGTTTTTGAATTGAATTGAAGAAGTGCCCCTCTTAGCACGGCAATGTTTCAGATTTTTCTTTACCTGTACTCAGTTATTGCTAGCATGAAACGATATCCTTATTTACCTGTTATAAGCTCTGTGTGTTCATATCCTTCTTTTTTATGTCAGCTTTTTTCACCATCAGATACCTGATCATCTTAGTGACCCAGGCTAGCATCAGTATTGGGTAGCGGAATGATGGTTGCAACAGACCACTCATGCATTACTGCACTGCATAAATTTAGCAACAGTATGTAGGTGTGCTTCAGTTTCTTTATTATTGGATAATAAGACAGTTTTCTCTGGGTTTAAATTAAGACCTGATATTGCTGCAAATAAATTGCAAAGAGCAGGTTATATCTGATAATCACCTCTCTGGATCTGATACCTACATTACAGAGTCATCTGCAAACTACATTGAACTATACACACCCACCTTTGGGATATAATGTCCCAACCTATTCCTGATTTTCAAGATGTGTCTCTTCAGCCAAAGAAGATAAGATTAGGGACAAGGGACAACCCTGTCACGTTCCTTATTTAAGTAAAAAAGTAGCAGATGCTAGCTATACTGCTGGAGGAAACCTGAGTTGAGGAACAGCTGTACAGCAAATTACACTTCTTAATGTATGAATTTAGGATAGTAAATCTCTCAAGTATTTGCCAAAGGAATATTCAACAATGTTAAAAGCCTTTTAGACATCTAAATACAGAGCAGCCATAGACTTTTTCTCCTTGAGACATTTCTCTGTAGTCCCAGCTAGGTCTACTCAACCTTCTAGCTTTCACATACGTTTGCAGAGTGCTCCTGGTTATCTTTTAACTAACCTACAGAACTGTATCTATAATCTTTGTTTATGTCTTAATTTCCATATTTAGTAGTGACATTGGTCTGTATCTGTTAGAATCCATTCTGTCTTTCTGGTCTTTATACAAGAGTATAACTTTAGCCCTCGGAAAGTTAGGTGAAAGTGATCCTTTATTCTCAGCTTCTTTATACAAATCAGTGAGACAGTCTTCTAATTCCTTATTAAATGCCTTATAAAATTAAACATTAATGTCATCCAGACCTGGAGCTTTGATGAATTTATGATCTTTAATAGTGAGAAATATCCCCTCTTTTAAAATGTCCTTATGCAACTGATGCACTCGCTTCTTCTGACTCACTGTTACTAATCTTATAGCTTCTAAAAAAGCACACGTTTTCTTCTTATAATCTTCCTTCACCATCTCATGGGGTTTTTGTGTACTAACTGCAAGAAGTTGGTTAATCTGCCCCTGGATGTGTAAATTTCATTCCCTCCACAGATCTAGGATCTGAAATGATTAGCCCGCTTGCCCTTTCTTTCAGCCTGTTTGTTAGGAACTTTCGTGATTTAATCCCTTTGACCAAATAAAATTGCAACTATCCTTCCCATTAATTGAGTATGTTCACAAACTGTTTTGTGTTGTAAGAGTACATTGTCCTGGCAGTGTTTCTGCTGATACTCCCTCTTTGTAAACTTAATCACATCTTATATACATCAAGTCTCTCTCTTCTTCTTATGCTTCCCATCCCTATATACTCTATATGTCCATTCTCTCACATTAACTTTATAGCATTTACAGTATGTACTCAGAAACTGCGGTGGTGGTGCTGCTGCGGCAGCGTTGTCGCCTCACAGTAAGATGTCCTGTTTGATTCTCAGCTAGAGCGTCTTCAGTGTGGAGACATGCATGAATGGGCGTACCTTCGTTGAAGGTTGTGCATCAGGGCCGGCAATTCGGCATGTAAAAATCTACTGCCAGTCAGTAGTGGACTGGAGTTCCACTGTGGCGACCTCTAATCGGGAATAGCTGAAAGACACAACAACAACTCAGAAGCATAGTTGGCTCTACCAACACCATGTCCTGGTACCACAAACCAGCACCCCACCCCCTTATCTCTTCAGGTGAAGTGCAAAAAAAAAGGGCACTTCATTGTATTAAGCTGATCATTTTAGAGATAGGCTTATTACAGTTAGATCCAGGCCCCCCACCAGCAGCTGTTCCATTCAAGAGCAAAAAAAAAAACCTGCTATTCCTTCTACTGGTACACCAACCAGGTGGCTAAATGCATGACACACACCCCCCTTCCTGCCCCAGCCATTTTGGTACTGTTTCTTTGCCCTCCTTCTGCTCCACACATATGACTATATCTATAAAAAATTTGCTTTTTAGCTGTAGTGCACTGCTTGCTACAAATGCAGCGAACACTTGCTACAGTTTATTCCCTGCCTGCGTGGATTGCTACAGCACTCGTGTATTAGTTTAAACAAAAGTTTTCTTTTAAACTGTGCCAACTACCTGCTACAAATGTAGTAAACAGTTGCTAAACTTTATGCCCTGCCTACGTGGAGCACTGTAGCATTCATGTGTTAGTTAGAAAAAGAAAAGCACCTATTCTATTAAACCATAAAAACTGCTTAAAACAAATGTAGGAAACAGTTGCTGCACTTTAAAAGACATACAGAGCTCAGGTTTCACTGCAAATTCAATACTGGATTTTAAAAGCCACTACTGCACTAATGTGAGAGCGATAGTAATGAAGGGTGGCCAATATATACCTGACTTGTTTGCCATTGATTTTGGTATTCCCTTGTCCACTTCCCCAAAATGCCCTTCTTTCTTTCATCTTTAAAGCATCTAATCTCTTCCTTATTTCTTTTATATACAAATTCCTATCTAAGGTTAAAATTACTGCATTGTGATCCAGTAGGGACTCAGATTTATGTTCCACTGTTATTATATGGTCCATTAGATTTTGTAAAACTAATCAAAAATCAAGCCTGCTAGCACTTCCTGTCTTATTAGAGTAGTATGTATAGTCTACTTCTTCCAGGTGTAATAATCTCCAGGCATCCAGTACACTCAACTCTTTCATACCTTTTGCCAATTCCTTACCACACTTAGGTAGACAAGTTTTAGTATTCTGTCTTTCTCTGGGTTACATGCCATATTATATCTCATTCAAAATTTTAGTCTCCCCTTATGGTTGCATTTTGATTGTAGTCCCGAAAGTTGCTAGATGCGCTGGGATGTAATCAGTGAGGCTATAAACATTCCTAATTATCATTTCATGTTTTCCTGTTTCAACCTTACATACCACCCCTCTTCCTACTTATCTTTCTTGGTTGCCTTCTTAAACCATTCTCCCTATGCATGAAATGTTGTTATCCTGCTTTTGATAAATTTGGCACAGCTATGTACCACTCACCCTTTCCATCCCTTCAAACAATTCTGTATATTCCTCTCTCTTAACTGTTTTCTGTAACAGTATAATATTCCCCTTGCTTCTATGATTTTTAGTGTGGCTCTAACCTTCATGTAAGGGTTTATACCATTTACGTTCTGCATTATGCATTCTGTAGCCTGCCCCCCTTTTATCCTTCCACATACCTTCACTCAGAACTGTTGTCTTTCTTTCCCTGTACCATTTTTATACTCAGACTTCCTAATCTTTCTGAAATTCAGTGTGTATTGTTGAGAAAGACAGACAAAAGGTAACTCACCTCTCTCTGTTTATTTAAAGATCCACCCCTCCCAGGCTATTAATCCCTCATAGGTTCATAGGTGTGTACTAGGCTAATGGCCTTGGAGCCTATATAAGCCTAGCCCAAGAAATTCCCTGGCATCATGCCACCCAAAGTTAGTTTCCAGTGCCCTTGTCAACCAAGGCCACTGAGGTGATCCCTGGTTTGAACTGCCCGAACTTAGTTTTCTTGTGCCCCTGTCAAGCAGGGCCATTGAGTTAATTCTCGGGGTGAACTTCCTATTGTCCATCCACTAATCAAAATTTCTCTTGAAGAGGGCCAGTGAAGTGCTCTGCTTGACGTGAATGGGAAGTTTGTTCCAGAGTATGGGAAATCATTGGGTTAGGAACCTGTCCCTCCAGCATGTTCTGTTTATGGTGGTAATGAGGTTTAGGTCCCTCAAGCGTGTGGTGCAGAGGGATTGGGATTTCTTTAGGTGTAGCATATCTAACAGCTGTAAGTCAGACATGGCTTTGTAGGTCAAGCAGAGATCGCCTCTAAGTAAGAGATATGAGACCGAGTATAGCTGGAGTTTTCTGAGTCTGTCAGTGTACGGCATATGTCTAAGGCCTAAGATCCAAGAAGATAGGTATTTTTGTGAGCTTTCCAGTTGTCAGTGTCTATTGAGGTACATACCAAATGGGGCATTATATTCTATAATAGGTCTAATGAGGGACGAGTCAAGAGGGATTATGACCTCTTCCTTCCTAGATGAGAAACCTTTTTTGATAAGATGTGCTGCGTACAAGGACTTTCTGACCACAGTGGCAATGTGGTTATCAAAGGAGAGGTTGCTGTCGACTTGTGTCCCCAGGTCTCTTATCACTTCTTTGGTATTTAGCAGACTACTGCCTATGTGGTAGGTCATGGGCACTGAATTTTTCCCAAAGGGAATGACAATGCACTTTTTGACATTGAGCTTAAGGCCATGGTTCTTGCACCAGTCATTGGTTTCAGTGAGGCCTTGTTGTAGGATGTCTAAGTCCTTTGGAGAATTAATGATGGCTCCCAGTTTGCAGTCATCTGCCAACTTGGTCAGCCAGAGTCCTTTGCATTGGCCTGGACTTCTGAGAAGTAGATTCCAAACAGGAGAGGACCCAGGACCGATCCCTGTGGAACGCCACTTGTAACTGGTCAGTAGTGAGATTTAGAGTTTGCTATTTTTACAGTGTGGGTTCTATCAGTGAGCCAGTTGGCTACCCATCTTATGACATAAGGGTTTTGCCTAGTTTAGTAAGTCTATCTATGATTCCTGAGTGAGGGATGGTGTTGAAGGCCTTGGCAGGATCTAGGTAGGCTGTGTGAAACACCTTGCCCTCATCCACAGCTCTAGTGACAGACTCGAAAAAGTCTATCAGATTGAGCAGGCATGATCTACCCTTCACAAACCCAAACTGTGTAGGGACCAGAGTTTGGAGATTCCCTATGTCCGTATTAATAAGGTCCATGATGATGTGCTCCATGGCCTTACATATCAGACTAGTCAGGCTAATGGGACGGTAGTTCCCAGGATCTGTAGTTGCTCCCTCTTTGTGGAGTGGGATGACTGTAGCAGTGTGCCATTCAGCAGGAACAAAGCCTGAAATGAGGCTGGGATTGAACATGATACTCGGGTGTGGTGCCAGTTCACTTTGTAATTCATGTAGAACACAGCCAGGGATATTATCAGGTCCCATGGAAGCTGTATTCTTGGCTTTGGACAGTGCATTTTTTACCTGTGTAGTCGTGATGATAGGGACTTGGCTTTCCTCAGGTATTGAGATGGGCCTTTTGGGAGTGAAAGGGGGCTAAAGTTTGCACTGAACCTGTCGGCCAATATATTGGCAATATCGGTTGGTTCTGTATATGTATTGCCATTGTGCTGTAACTCAGAGCAGATCTGAGTATTGCCATGTAGATTCTTGACGTAGCTATAGAATGCCTTGTGGTTGTCTTTAGAATTTGCAACAATTTTGTTTTTGTAGCTAGCTTTAGATGATTTGATAAGGGATCTCAGTTTTCTGCTGAGGCTAACAAGGGAGTTTTTCCAGTCTTGGGATTTCACTGTTTTCGGCAACTGTTTTTTTTCTTCTGTTGTAGAGTTTGTTGATGGTAGGGGTCCACCAGATTGGCTTCCTTTTTTTGGAGGAGAGCATCTTGGTTCTGTTTGGTATAGCCCATTCCATGCACATATTTATGTGCTTATACAGTGCATTGGTGTATGATTCAGCTGTCATGCACCTATTTTCCATTTGCGTGGGCGTCGCAAAGTTTGCCACCTTTGTTTTTAGAAGCCCAAAGTTGGCTTTGGAGAAACTTTTTATGGTGGTTTCCTTTAGTGGAGGTGTGGGTGGGATGTGGATGTCCATGGTGATAAGTTTGTGGCCAGATCTGACCAGGGAGGAATTGATTTCAGGTGTAGAGCAACGGTTGCCCATGTTGTTAATGACCAGGTCAAGGATGTTTCTACCCCTGGTGGCGGTAAGAATGAGTTGGTCCAGGGAGTTGGAATTAATGAATTCCAGAAAACGTTGAGCTAGTATGTTGGTACATGAGTAATTTTCCCCGTTAATGGAGGGGTAGTTAAAGTCCTTCAGTATAAGGATATTGGGTTGTACCCTAATATTTTCCAGTGTATTTAGGAATGTGGAGTGGGATTCTTGGGACGTGGAGGGGGATCGATAGCAAGCTAGAAGCTGGATTGCAGTTTTACCCAGTGTTAGCTGCACCTGAAGTATCTCTGATGCATTATGTTGGACTATTTGTCTGGAGGTGTGCATATCTTTTATGAATATGGAGACAGCTCCGCCTTTAGTGCTTCAGTCCAAACATCAAGGTCTGTCAATCATGTCATCCCAGGCAGACAGATACTAGATCCCCTTGGAATGACACCAGAAACTTAGCCAGTTGTTAAAGTCAATCATTTTCTGTTTGTATTGTGGTGTCATTCTGGGTGATGGTAGGATGCTACTCAGAGCTAGGGTCATACCTGCCTGGGCTACAAGATCCGAGAGCTCCTCTACATCTCTTTTCTTGTAATCCAGGGAGATACTTCCTGGGTTGTTCACACCAACATGGACAATCACAGAGTCATATTTGTACCTGTCGTGGAGCGACCTGCGTGCGTGTATTATGTGGTGCATCCTGGCACCCGACAGGCAGCTGACCATAACTTTCTCCTTATTCAGCCTAGTGAGTGGGACATCAGTGTGCCTTACTATTGAGTCACCTATGACTAGTGTATTGGGTAAGTTGTTTTGCCTTAGGGGCTTTGGTTGTGTGGCACATTGTTTATGTGAGCTATGTGTTACATGGTTTGTGCTGGAATGTGGTGGCTGTTTGCGTTTCTGCCTCGGAGGCCTCTGTTGTTTGGGCAGGTTTTTATTGACAGCCTCCGTGAATATAGCTGTGTATTTTGTGTTACTATATGAGGGCTGTGGTGATGTACTGGTGGGCTATGTGTTGAATGTGGTGTGGTGCAGGTGTTAACCTTCTCCTCTTGACTGGCCATATTGAAGTTATGTGGCAAGTGTTCCTTTTCCAATGATTTCTGAGCCATGGGTTTTTGCTTCACTGAGTCCTGTTACCCTTTACTTTTTTTTTTTCTTCAATTGACTTTATTGGTGCAATTGTTGCACGCTTATCCCTTCTCTTGTGCTCACTAAGTAGTGGTCATGCCTGCATTAAAACAGGGAAAAAATCGCTGTTCCAACAAAAAATAAAACACTTTACACATTACATTAAGTGGGGGGGGCTTCGCCTCCCACACACCCCTACTTAAATATACCAACTCCGAGACCAATGTTCCACTACAGTGCCAAAAACGGCAAAGTAACGAAGCGGCCAAGAGAATTCTTTCCCAGGGAAAGAATTCACTCAAAAGCCGCTTCAATATTTTGCCATTTCAGGCTTTTGAGTTCGACCAGGACGCATTTGAAAGAATGCGTCTTCGGTCTTCTAATAGGGAACCCAGGAATCCTAGGTCTCTGCCCTTCCTGATAAATGGGCAAAGGATTTCTTCCTTTGAAAGAGAGCACTTGCTGTAGTTTGGGGTAATCCTGGCCTGACTGCCTGCTATTCTTGAATTCACTACAGTCTGACTAGCTCTTTGTAGTACTGCCTCCCTGTCTTTATAGTCAAGAAACTTTGCTATGAAATGGTGGCGAATGTTGCTTTTACTGACTGTGATAGTTATTCTGCTCACCCTTTCAATTGTTGGTAAACTGCTAAACCCAAGTAGATACTGGAGTTCCTTCCGGAGGAAGGATATAAGGTTTGCTCCTTCCACCTTTTCTGGTAGCCCAATATACCGTAAGTTGTTTAGCTGAGCCCTATTATCCAAAACATCCATTCATGGCTTGACTTTCTGAGATCTTATGTGAATTTCTTTCAGGCCCTGGGAATGTATTATCACTATCCTCCTTTGGTTCTCCAAGTGTGCTTTCTGTACTTTTGGTGCCTCCTTCAGCTGGAGTACAGTAGTAACATGATGTGAGCATGTGACCTTAATTTGACTTAAATCCCCATTTGTCATCTTCATTAGTGCTAATAGTAATGTCATCCAATGGGTTTTGTGTATACTCATCCTCAAGTGAACAGATGCACTTTGAATATTTATAGACTGCTGAGATTACTTTAGTTTCTTCTTAAAAGGCTCTAACTATAATCACACAGACACTCTGATGGCATAGAAGGGATAAGGCCCTGACATTTTACTATCAAAATCTCAAAATTTTAAACAAAATCCGTTTGGAACCTCGAACTGCAAAATATCACTTTGGTGACATGAATTCAGCAGATTCGACATTTTCGCTGAGCTCAGGTAAGTGTATCTCTTACGCTTCACATCATATTTTTGCAGAGGGGCAAGCCCCTCTGTGGGAGGCTGTGCCCCCACACCCCCTGGTAACTATATATTCCACGTCAGAGGTCACACTACAGTGAGGAAAGGGATGAATGTCCCAGTCCGCACTGTACCATGATCTCTAGTCATTAGATCAAGTTCATATCAGTGAATGCACAGTGGCATTCACTGATGCGAACTATCAAGCATGTAACGGTCGGCAACATCTAACATCTGCCATTCGATATCCTCTCTACAGAGAAACTGCATTCGGGATTTTGATTGTAAACCGGCCCTGACTACAGTCCAGGCAACCCAGGCTTTGGCTTCTTACATATCACCAGGGAAGACGGAAGTGTGCCCATTCCGGGTTAAGAAGTGGGTGTTTCTCTTGATGTCCCTGGCAAAGGCTGGAGTTGTGCAAGGGAAGACATAGTGTAAGAAGTTATAGGAGGGAGCATAGCTGAGCTTCCATGGAGGCAGGGTGGGATGTTGAATGTTCCCATTGCACTCCCTCCCTCACAACACGGCTATGTAAACTGAGGGAGGGAGAGATACAAAACAGGGGTAGGCTTTAAATAGAAAGCCCCTTGATATATGTAAAATAGCAACTCCACCCAAAGGCTTCCCTTAGGATCAACACTGGCCCTGATTGAAAAGTCAGTATTAGCCCAAGAGTAGATTAGAATGACCAAGAGACTCATCAATGGGTATGGGGCTCTGGAGGCAGTTGTCAGAATGAAGCAGGGGTGGGAAGCCTGCCACCTAAAAAAAAAAACTATAATCACAGACAATTTGTGAGTAATAGTCTAGTCTAGCATGTACTTACTGTATTTAAAATGATATTTATATTGTCCAGTTGAGGTAGAGTGAAGATTTAAAACATCATAGCAGTAAACATGCTTGTGCTTCCTCTTTACCTTCTCAAAATGTCAAGGTGCAACACAGCATACCTCTCAACATGTTAGCACAAAAAATCTCAACAAAGCCTAAAATAATGGGAGAACAAACGCCCTAAAATAATGGGAGGACAAACGCACTAAAATAGGAACAAACGTTAAATGTTGCTCTTATAAACTTAGAAAGCTGCTAGAATAACAAGGTTTGCTTTAACATACATTTTCTGGATGATATTAAGTCTGAAACTCAAATGTATGTCATTATTTAGTGACTTCAAACCTCAATGATTTTCCAGAAAATCACAAATTGCATGAGAAATTGACCAAAAATATGAGGCAAAAATTTCGACATTCCGCATAAATCTGGACAGTTGAGAGCTATGCACCACAGTAATGAAAACACAAAGGAAATGAGATAATTAAAATACCTGAACTCATTACTCTTATGAGGCAGTGAATTATACAGTAATTTATCATATCTCCACAAAAGCCTGACAAAACAAAAACATTTTCATTTAAGACTGGAAGACCAGTTCAGTAGTGATGTCTCCCAGCACCTGGAGTAAAGAGTTTGAAAAGGCTGCAGTAGCTAACAAAAAGGCTCAGAGGATAACAGAAATGTGTTGAACACATGGACCTCACAGCAGCCCAGCAGGAGATAAGTGGAGGACTCTTAACAGGTGATCATGTATTACAAGGTTCTTCAAATAATCAGGACCAGATTGTGTAATGCATTGTATGTTAAGATCATTTACCATGAAAAATCTGAAACCTGACTAGCATGCAAAGTAAGTGTTACATGAGATAAGCTAAGAGTACCAGATAGTGACTGGGCTGTAGCATTGTACACCATCTAAGAGTACCAAATAGTGACTGGGCTGAAGCATTGTACACCATCTAAGAGTACCAGATAGTGACTGGGCTGTAGCACTGTATACCATCTGAGAGTACCAGGTAGCGACTGGGCTGTAGCAGTGTACACCATCTATGAGTACCAGATAGTGACTGGGCTGTGACATTGTACACTATCTTTACCTTATGTAATTCTCCACCAGGGACCCCTAGATATAAAGCACTCTGACATTCAAGTCAGAATAGCGCAAGAGTATGAACTCTTTAAGTCCTCAGGAAGAAAATTCTATTAATCCTAGAAATGTTCTAGAAGTGCAGAAAAGAGGAACTGACAATAGCTGACACAGTCCTGGAGTGAGAGACTTGACCAAATGCTATCCCCAGATTATATACATTATCTATAAAAGTTCTGCTGTTAGCAATGTGGCAACCTCATAATAAATAATGATACACTGTTGTGTGCACCATCAGGAACTCAGCCTTAGATGGATTGTGTCTTTTTTGATGGATCACACTTTAATGTCCGACACTATACTGCCGCTGATATCACTGCCGCCTGGTAAACCATTGCCATGCATTAGTTTAAATCTTAACATTAAACGTGTATAGCCATTTATTTCATGAAGTCATACTTTATTGATAATTAGGATTGTAGAATTTTTGTTCAAGTATGTTTCTTCGAATGCTGCAACAGAGGGATGAAGTATGGCTCCTGGCATTTAGCAGTTTAAGTGAATGGGCAATTTCCAATTACTTATACTGCTGTGCAGTGGGGTCGGTTGGTGTATGTTTTTCCTGGTATCACTACACAATGGAAAAAAGGAATTTGTTCTTCCTCCAAGGCTGTGTGATATCACAGTTGTTATATTTAAAGTAGGGTTATGAGGGGGTGCAGAGGGTCACCTTAAAAGAGCTTTTTTTATTGTTCTATTTCAATTTCTGTCTATCTATATAAAGAGAGAGAGAGAGGATACAATGTGTATGCATATAAATGTATATGACTGTGTGTGTGTGTGTGTGTGTGTGTGTGTGTGTGTGTGTGTGTGTGTGTAGGTATTTATATATGTTTATATATATATAGATGAGTGTGTGTACGCGTGCATGTAGGTATTTATGTTTATGTATGTGTGTGTGTGTGTGTGTGTGTGTGTGTGTGTGTGTGTGTGTGTGTGTGTGTAGGTATTTATGTATGTTTAAGTATGTCTGAGTGTGTGTGTGCGCGCATATGTATGTAGGTATTTGTATGTATTTATATCTATATCTGAGTGTGTGTATGTATACAAACATGCGTGCATGCAAACACTTGGGTAGATATGTATATGTGTGCATTTGTGGATAGTTTGTTCTCCCAAAAATGTACTTGCTTATGTAAAATGTAACTGTATAAAGAACTGTGCCACCCTTTTCTAGTTAATTTTTAGTTTGCAAGTAAAAGATTGCTTCCCAGGAAACTGTGTGCACCATATCATTTTGTAAGGCACTGTATGAAATCTTGAATTACATTTACAAACCTTAGAACTCCGCTAATACTGATGTAACACAGGAAAGATTTTAGCTATGAATCTAGTTTTGCACATTAATCTTCCTGCCATGCTGTGTGCTGTAAAGGACTGGGCATTTAATATATACTGCATATGAGAGTTGTGTTTGCAGTCTGTCCTGACCCATTGTAATCCGTGACTAATGGGATCAGTGGCTTATATATTAATGAGAAGGAATGATGGAAAATGTCATGATCCTTGGTCCTGGTCTTTGACTTGCTTGTTTTTGTTTTATGGGAACAGGACTTTCAATGCTAAACTCATCTGACTCTGGCAGAGGAAAGGAAAGAAAGGCCAGGAAGACCATTTTTGGCACCACTCCAGGTAGAACAAGCCCTGGGGAAACAGCAGCTCAAGCCAAACTATGTGGGAAAGGTAAAGGCTGCATCTTCTCTCGAGAAATGGTGTTATTCTGTGTAACTGGTGAACATTTCTTGCAGTGCATTGAACTCCATTGAGGAGACAGCAGTTTATAGACTTGAATGGTAACATCTTTTGTGTTTGCTTATGTTTGTTTTTAGCAATTTTATTTCATAGCACACTGTCCCATGAATATTTTCCTTTCCACTATATACATCTTTTATTGGTTGAAGAGCACACAGAGAGGACAGACAGAATATTCTTTTGCAGTTGTAGTTATGTTAAAAAGCAAAACTTTCATCCACATCATTTATCTAACTTATTCATGAATCTGTTTCTGTTTAATGGCAATAATAAGTACAAAATATAATATTTGTTTATTGAAGTACAGCCCTGTATATGCTGCAATCACTGCTTTGAAACTGCCCTATTTTTCTTCTATCCACCCCAACAGCATTTTTTTAAGTGTTTTACCCTTCATGGCAGACAGTTGTCAAGCCTCAGTGAACCATTTGCCAATTTGTTCCTCCTGTCCAGGTGTCTTTGCTGCATTGGGCAGGATCATCATTCTTCCCACAGGATGAAAGAGTCGTCGTCATCATCCAGTCACTCCTATCCTTCTAGCTAGCTCATGTAGTATCCAGACAACCAACTGATCTCCGATCATCTGTCTCTTAGTCAGGGCTTTATCCTTGTGCAGCTGTCAGGCCATGCCAAATAGTTATACTAGTGGTGGTCCTGTGTACAAAGCAGTGGTATAGCCTGCAACAGCAGTCATTCTCTAAGATCTACAGAGTTACAAATAAAAAAATAGTGGTGTCTTCTTAGGTAACCCCACTAAATCACCTCCAGTTAGCACTTTCATCTCAACTCTGCAGAGACTTCTTCAGACTGAGGTTAACTTCCACAAACTTCCTTTTTTAAAGCTTCCATTATCACATGGTTTATCTCATCACATGATTACTAGTACATTCATTTTAAAATGTCACATTCTCTTACTTACAGCATTCAAAAAGTTAAATATTTTATACATTTAAAAAATACTTTATACATTTAAGAAACACACTTTCACCAACATACTACAAATCTACACTATATATGTATTTTTTAAAGTGTTACTAATGTTTGAGCCTCTTTCTTTTCAAATACATAACAAATTTCTCCCTATCATCAAAACATTAGCAACACTTTTTTAAAAAATATAGTGTAGATTTGTAATATGTTGGTGAAAGTGTGTTTCTTAAATGTATAAAATATTTCTTAACTTTTTGACAAAGTTTTCTTAACTTTTTGGATGCAGTAAGTAAGAGAATGTGACATTTTAAAGTGAATGTACTAGTAATCATGTGATGAGATAAACCATGTGATAATGGAAGCTTTTAAAAAGGAAGTTTGTGGAAGTTAACCTCAGTTTGAAGAAGTCTCTGTAGAGATGAGACGAAAGCGCTAACTGGAGGTGATTTTATTGTTTTATTAAGGTGTGGTTACCTAAGAAGACACTGCTATTTTCTTTGTTTTTCTACAAGTTTATTGGTGAAAAGCTGCTTTTGGTGGACATCTACAGAGTTATGTTTGATGTGCCGAATGCATATAGAAAGTGGAAGACTGTCATGTGACTTTCAAACCCTATAAGTAAATAAAGAATATAGAGCATATCATTAAAATAGGTTGTTTCTTCAAAAAAAAAAAAAAAAACAAAAACAGTGTTCTCATTTTAGTTTCTTTGTAGAGTACTTGTTTCAGAAATACACTTTTATTCAGACCTCATAGTAGCTATCCCAAATATGCCTTTCTTTGTCCCTTATATTAAGTCTTACAACACACTTTCTTGCTAATTTAAAATAGTAATTCACCAGTATTTAAATTTGATCTTTTTTATGCATTTCACCTTGTATCAGTGGCATATTTTCCATATTGAGAAGATTCCTAACTGTCATGAAGCCAGTTCCTGGTACATAGAGAGATAAAGGTCTGACTATGGCCCAGACCACCTGAGTTTGATTAGCTTGATGGGGCTGGCAAGGTAATGTGGTGATGCCCATCCAGCAAGGAGAGGGATGACATAACAGGATACATACAGCTGTAATCTCTTGGATGAGGGGCAACATCAAGGTGGGTGTTCTGCGGAGTTTGGCTCACCAAGCCACCAAATGGTACTTGCCTTCATTAGTGTGTGTATGGGAGTGTGAACTCACAAATGTTTTGTGAGTCCCTGAAGTAACTTGTCAGGGTTGGTATAATGGTTAGGGTGTTTACTTCACAGACGCAAGATACAGGGTTTGATTCTTGGAAAGCATGGCTAGGCATAAAAAGCCCCCCTGTGGCTGTTAGCCTAGCAATCACCTTCACCTGTGAACAATGCTGTCATTGCTAAGACCAGCAGAGTCCCAAACAACGCTCATGGCTGCCTGTAGTGTAATCCCCAGGATGGATCTTGCTAATATACTGTAAGTAAACAGCTCCCTGTTATGGAAAAATACATAGGTAGAGCCTCACTGGGGCAGATTTCATAGTGGGCAGTCAGAGGGGCAAAAAGGAACTGAAAAAATAAGATTCACAAATATTGCACGGTGAGAACTTTTAAGTGGGAAGAATATCTCAACATACTTTCGAGAAGTCTATTCAGTATGCAGATGAATGTCCGAGTGTAGTTATGTCCACTCAAAAAAATTTTAATATTTTAAGTGGGATGCTACCAATTGGCTTAAAGTGACTTAATGTTCAGTTTAACATAAGTGGTACGTTTTTTGTTTATATTTACGAACTTGGCAAGGCCACTGTGAAACGACTAATTTCAGGGGCAACCCAGGAGCGCTGCCTGTTTAAAAAGCCAGCAGTGAAGAAAGACATAATTAAACCAGGACTATAGGACTTGTTAGCAGTTCACAGTCACAGTTTTCTGTAAAAAAAAAAAAAAACAAGCAAACACATGACTTGCCCAGTCAGGCTTGATCACTAAGGCACTTGTCTTTCTTCCTTTGCTGCATAGGCCACCTCATTTCTAAATCCACATTATTATCTCACAAAATATTTCTCCTCCTTCCATTCCCACCCAAGGACATGACTAGTGTCACGCAGGCTATGTACAATACTTATAAAAAGTTTGAAATTGTTATTCATAATATGCATTATTATAGCTTGCCTACAACAGCTTTAGGCAGAAGAGAGATGATGTTTCCATCAGTAAGAAACTAACAGCAACAAATTCAGCAAGACAATATAGTGTAAAAAAACATTTGTGGAACACACTCGGACAAAAACAAAAAATGAGACTTTTAGCTCATGGTCTTCTTTACTAACTCTACAAACTTGATGACCCAGTTTTACATGAGTATAGAGCAGCAATAATTAATAAAAAGGTTTATTTAAAAATGGCTTTGTAAGGGAGGTGTTATGCTGTGCTAGATTAGACTGAAAGAAATGTTTTGGGTTTTCTTCATGCGTTAATGCAAGATACCCTTATGTTTTAAACACATCCGCAGCTTTCCATTGCAGAACACAGTGCATGCTAGTGAGTAATACAGGTTTTATTATTTCCATCCTATATGTTACTCATTTATGATTGTAAAGGCAGTTTAACTTGTCATTCACTTGAACATTTTAGTATTAAAACATCTCCAAAATCATATATTGCTTTTATATAGAAAAAATATACTTTGTAGCACTTCTTAGGTATATTATGGACTTTCATATAGGTTCATAAGTGTATACTAGCCTAATGACCACTGGGTCCTTTATAAGCTTAGACGAGACACCCAAATGTATCCTGTGAGTTATTGTGCCATAGAGGTTATTATAAGGGGGTATATGTTAGTTAGGGCATGATTTAAAGGCTGCTTCTGTCCATAAGAGATATGGGTGCAAGACTGGGGTGAATTTTAAATTTCCCATCCATTAGTCCAGATTGTGCTCAAATAGGTTAGGGAAGGGCTGTGCTTCACATGGATGGGAAGCCTATTACAGAGAATGGAGATTCTCTGAGATACCCACCTGTCCCCCCAACATGTATTATTTAAGTTGCATGTAAAGTTTAAATCCTTAGATCTTCTAGTTCTGGTGCTATTCATTTTGCAGAAATGTATTTATTTTACATTTGTTGACCGAGATAGTCCGACTGGATACATGTCTATTTTCAGCGGAGGCCCGGGGAGAAAAGCTCCAACTTATAAGTATAAACAAAACCACTTATGAAACATAAATATGTCCAAAGTAGGTGCAAAAAGTGGTCCCCTAGGAGGGAATATACAAGATTGACAGTGTTTACAATATACATATCGATTAGGGTAAAAACAATGGTTGTACGCAAAAATTATATAAACAGCAAAATGAGTATTTACCTAGATAAAGAGGAAAAAGACATAAAAACACTAATGAGACAAACCTATTTACAAGTTATATGCAATGTAGTCTTTAAGAAGGGAATCTCGAGATTTATGCTGCACAACGATCAGAAGAGAATGATAACAGTATTAAAACAAGATCAAAGCGGCACGCATTACTGAATGAAGAGAGATGGTTACGATAATAAGTCAGGGTTGGTACAGGGACAGAGTCAGTGTGTCCTAAGATATTGTTTGAGGTACAGTTTATACTTGGGTTCCAGAGTAAGGGTAACTGGGAGAGAATTCCATGTTTTTCCAACGAAGCTGGTAAACAGGGAGTCTCCAGCTGAATTAGAAGCTTTCTGAGTTTGGACCAATAATTTGTTGGATGACCTAAGTGGTCTGGGATTATGATATGGTTTTATGATATTTGTAAGTGCTGGAGTATTTTCGGGTTTGCATAGTGTTTTGTGGGTGATAATGAGCTGGTTGAACTGTATTAAAGTAGGTAATTCGAGCCAACCTAGGAGATTAAGGTTTTGGCAGTGATGGGTCTTATATGAGGAGCCAGTGACCAATCTGGCGATATGGTTATAGCAGCGAGTGAGTTTGTTTAGTTCCATTTTGTTCAGGTTAGAGAATAGGGGAGGCATAGAGAAGGGCAGAGAGTAGATAGAAGCGGGCAAATCCAAAACGTTCATCAGAGTGGGATCCTAGGATGTCTTGTATGCCTGGTATAAATCACCGATCAGCAGTGTGCAGGAAGTAGACTATAGAGATATGGCTTTGAAGTGATCTGCATAGGACATTGTGTCTACATTCTGTATTCTTTTTGTGAGGAACCTTTGTGGGTGTTCCAGTTAGTACATGTAATTGGTACAGTACGTGCTGAAGAGGGGGTATTACACTCAATGATGGGTCTGATGATGACTGAATACAGTGGCATGATGACTTCTCTGGACCTAGATGCCATGCCCTTACTTATAAGTTGAGTGACAAAGTATGATTTTGTTTTAACCTTACATACATGTTGGTCGAATGCCAGATTTATCTATATGATTCCCCAAATACCTGACTGGTGTGCCTACTTTTAGGAGTGTTTTATCAATGAGATAATTTCCCTGAATGGCTGACTTCTCAAAAGTTACTATTTTGCATTTATTGACATTGACTTGGCACCAGTCGTTTGTTTGTGTTGGACTCTCGTGTATGATGTTAGCATCTTAGGAAGTTTGTATGATTGCACCTATCTTGCAATCATCTGCAAACTTGATAAACCATATGCCCTTGACATCGACTTTGACTTTGGAAAAATGGATGCCAAAGAGAAGTAGACCCAGCACAGACCTCTGGAGGACTCAACTAGTGACTGTTCTCTTTGTGGAGATGGTCTCTCCAATCCTAACTTCCTCGGTCCTGTCTATCAGCCAGAAGGGTATCAATGAGTTACATAGGAGTTGATGCTTAATTCCATGAGTTTGTTTACAGTGCCTGAGTGGTGTCCTGTATCAAATGCTTTAGCTAAGTCAAGGTAGGTAGTATGCACTAGTCTTCCCTCTAAGAAGTCCACCAGGTTCAGTAGGCATGATCTTACTTTGACAAAACCAAACTGGGTTGGGTCTAGTGTCTGACGGTTTCCCGTGTCATTGTTAATCATTTCCATAATCATTTTTCCATGGCATTTCATATGACACTAGTCAGACTAATGAATCTCTAGTTCACAAGATCCATTGTTGGTTTACCCATGTGCAGAGGGATTGTTGCAGTTTTCCATTCATATGATAAGAAGCCTTTACAGAGACTCTTGTTGAATAGTGACAACAGTGACCCTGATAAGTCGTATTTCAGCCTATTTTATAGCCATCCTGGGACATTATCAGGGCCCATCAAAGTGGTATTCTTGGCCTTAGAGAGCACATCTAAGACCTCCTCCTTACTGATAGTTGGAGGGATTATTGTTGATGGTATTTCCTGGGTGTGGCTGGGAGTGAGAGGGGGTAATGTTGGAGCTGAGGATTTGCAATACCTCCCAGTTCTGTGAATGTGGCAATTTTTACCAACTGTTTGAAAGTTTTGGACATAGCTAAAGAAGGCTTTATGGGTGTACTTGGCATGAGATGCAATCTTTACTTTGATGAACTTATTTAGTCCTCTTGGTCATCTGTTCTTTTTTATGAGAGAGTTTTTATCTTTTTTGGTGTTACACTTCCTAATTTTAACCATGACTTTTACTTTTGGTGTACAACCTATTTAATTTTGGATTCCATCAGGGTGTTTTTTTTTTCAGTTATTTTTGGGCTTACTTCTGGTAGGCAAAGTAGCTTCTTTGCAGTAGTTGATATGTTTGTACACAGTTTCTGTGTGTAATTCTGCACAGGCTGTTGTGTTATCCAGGTTTAGAGGGGCTTGACAATTTAACAGGTTATAACTTAATAAAAGTAGATTGCCTAACTGTTAGAAGGTGTTCTGGGGTTACATAATTGAATCTTATTTTGAAGAAGACTGCTTTCTGGTCTGACCTTACCAGAAGGAAAACAACAGTGAGGGTGGGGTGTTGAAGCATTCTCTCATATTTGTGAGTGTGAGGATGTGAAATATTTCTGGCAGTGGAAGTGTAACACATAGTTAGCTGGAGTTTTGTAAAGAATTGTATGTCATTTGTGTATCAAACTGATTTGTACAGGTACTTGTGTTGAAAATGTATTTGTAAAATTACTTGTGTTAAAGAGTGTACCAACAGTGGGTCCTGTTGGACAGAAAAAGGCATACACCTGTATGACAGGCTGTATTGTAACTGTGGAAATTAATATATTGTAACAGAAGATACTGGAAGAGAAGAGATTAATCTCAGTCCAGCTAACTTTGAAAAATAGTCTGAAATTAAATTACTTGGTAGGCCATAAGGGTTGTATCTTGCATCTCTGATTGCAGCCTGAGACAAAAATGTATGTGAAAACAAGGACTAGGAATCCTGCTGCATTGTCCTTATCAGTGAACTAATTGCTACCCTGAAAGGGTGGAAGTGTTAGAATGGTGTTATAGCTTCCAGATGGTATAACACGTTTTAGCAAAGCTCGATCTGTGTGTATGGTAACGCATGTTCTGCATTCTGGTTCAGTTTCTAGTAAAGGGTGGGGGTAGTATGGGAACCAGAAGTCAGATGACCAGATGTATGTGATGTCATTCTGTAATCCAGCACTGAAACAATTTTTTAATACTAAATGAGACAGACGTCTCAGTGCAGTCTGTTTTTGAAAACTAACAAAGAAGGAAGACCACTCATCCACTTCATCTTGCCTTGGTTTAGTGAGTAACCAGGAAATGATCATTTTTTTGGATCAGTCAGGAAAATATAGTGAGATTAGTTAAGTACTGTTTTTCTGTATCTGTGTGAATCTATTCATCTGTATTATTTGAATATTTCTGTGACTGAACCTCTGATGTTTATTGTAAATAGATATTTAGCATTTTCATGTTCATTTATTATTTATTATTAAATATATTTAAACTTTTCATTGTGACTACTTTAACCTTTGAAAGTACTTGTATTTTGTGACACTGTTGCCACTCCTGGAAGCCTTTCTGCATTGGTTAAACACTACCATCTGTATTAGAAATAATTTTACTCAGTATAATTGGGTACCCTTGTAACAGTCTTAAGTAACTGGCTTTGGAGTGTCCTGGTGGCAATATCTACCTTATAGTCTGGGCAGAGGGGCATAGCTAGTAAACCTGTGGTAGCCTTTCCCAGGTGTGTATGTGTGTGTGTCAGCTACTTAGGAGCAGGGACACAGAGCACTGGTTTCACAGAGAGGGATGTGGAGGACTTGGCTTGGGACACTCGGCTGAGGACTCAGCTCTATAGCTGTGCCATTGGGGAGTCTTATTGGGGGCCTGGAGAGAGAAGAGAGGGGGAGGGAGAGGGGGGACATCACAGTGAGTACCATTTCCAATATATTGTATCCCTAGTTGATGTATGCACTAACTGGTCCATGGGTGTTTGCGTTTACAAAGCCTAGGAATCTCTGCACTTGCAAATTTAGGGTTGCATAGGAATCCCAGTTTATACAGGGATAATTAAAGTCTTCCATGAGTATGGTATTTTTTGAATGGTGACCGTCTCCAATAGGCCTAAGTACAAGCTATGGGATTCATGGGACATAGAGGGTGACCATGTTTAACAAATCTCATATCAGAACATTTTGGAGGCACAATTCTCTTTTACTATATACAGAACTCAATTTTATAGCTCACATCCGCTGGAAAAAGAGAAACACAGTGGAAGTGTAAAAACAGTGCCTCCACAAATTGTCTTCACAGTTCAGCCAAAAGTATGGATCATGATCTACGACCTGCTAATTCTGAGAATAAGAAATGGGAATTTAATACTGGCTGAGATACCATTTGTTGAAAGGTCAATCAGTCTAGAAAATATCATTAGGAAATATGGTCAGTATGCTGGTTATGACATATTAAAAAGTAAAAGTGTCTGTGAAAAATGATCCTTCTTGCATCGAGAAACTAAAGCAGCAATTGAGGGAATGCAGCAGTGATATAGTATGCAACTTACATTCTTTAAAGAATAAAATATCCAGATTTGAACCATATAGTCCCAGATTAAATTAAAAAGTGTTTCTGCTTTCTTATTTTGAGAAAAGCAACTGCTTCATTCAAATTATATTGCTGTACTATACATACTCATTGATGATGCTCTCTGTACACTCCTGTAAATAATGCTGATACACTGCCATTCTAATTGGTCAAGGAATAAGTAGTAATTGTGCATAATTAACATGAACATAAGTACTATACTTCATCCTACCATCCATTGATTGATTCCCTTAGTTTCCATTTGCGTACTGCACGACTCTGAGCAACTCATTTAACCAATCACTGCTCCTGAGTCACCCTGACAAGTTTCTAGTGCCTTTACCCCACTAAAATTTGTAAAATAGATAAATATAACAAGCTTGCATTCATTCATTCATAATAAGATAGATAGATAAATGCAAACACCAGTGTAACTACAATGTGCGTGATCAGAAATGTTTATTAATTTCTGAACATTGAGGCTGGATCCCGATTCCTGCCACAGTACTTTAATTCTAACAACTAACACGGTAAGATACACTGTAAGAGAATTTGATGTCTGGTCACATATTTCCATTTGGTTTTGAAAATCAGGCAGGCTGCCCCTCCCCCCTTGCTTTAACACAAGTTATTAGTTAACAATAGCATGCATTACAACAGAGTTTTTTTTTCCTATACAAGCATCAAAGGGACTGCTGCCCTGATCCCATCCTTCCACAGGCATGTTTGTAGTACAAAGTGCACAGACTTGCATTCCAGTAGAATGTTTGTTTGCTATACAACTATCCCTAATAAATTAAACAAAAATGAAATATGCACAGTACATCTAAAAAGATATTGTAATAAAATGTATTAGTAACATCGTGCCCCCAATGAACATCCGTGTTGCTTAATTTACAACTGGCAGTTTACATCATTCACTGCTCGAGCATTGATGCAAGGTATTATTAGCATTGGTGTAGGGTACTGTTACTACTGACACAGGGTACTGTTAGTTGTACTGCTATCACTGGTGCGGGATATTGTTAGCATGGATGCAAGGTACTATTAGCATTGGTGCAGTGTACTGTTACTACTGACATAGGGTACTGTTAGTTGTACTTTTAGCAATGGGGCAGGGTACTTTTAGCACTGATGCAGGGTACTGTTACTACTGACACAGGGCACTGTTAGTTGTGCTGCTAGCACTGATGTGGGATATTGTTAGAATGGATACAGGGTAATATTAGTATTAGTGCAGGGTAGTGTTACTACTGACACAGAGTACTGTTAGTCATACTGTCAGCACTGGTGCAGGGTACTTTTAGCACTGGTGAATGGTCCTGTTAGTTGACAGCAGTAAAGTGGTTTCCATGTATATTTTATCCACTATCATTACCACATATCCATCTCCATTAATGTTCTTTCCTGTTTATTAAACCATTCCTACTAATTCCCCAGCCCTGTACATATCTACCCCTGACAGTGTCCATTGTCATTTATTAAACCTCACGTATCCTCCACATACCTGTCTGGCCCCAACCTGATGACATTGCTGCACATCCATAAGTCAAGTGGAACTAGAATTACCCAATCCAGCGACCTAAATCTGATCTGCGATTTAAAAAGATAGAACATGCTGGAGAGACAAATTCATGTCAGAGGTTGCCATTTCTCTGGAATAGGCTACCAGTTTATTAAAAGCAGAGCACCTCTATGACTCCAAAGGAGCCTGGATGAATGAATGGGAAATCACAAATTCTTGCTGGGAATACCTCCCACATCAATGACCCTCTGATCAATAGCCTAATACCCTCCTATGAAGTTATGAACCTATACCTGACAGTGTCCCTTTTCATTTATTAAACCTGACTTGCCCTCCACATAGCTACTCCTGACAGTGTGCCTTGTCATTTATTAAACCTCACTTACTCTCCCCATAGCTGTCTCTGACAGTGTCCCTTGTCATTTATTAAACCTCACTTATCCTCCACATACCTACCCCTGACAGTGTCCCTTGTCAGTTATTAAACCTCACTTATCCTTGAGATACCTACCCCTGACAAGTGTCCCTTGTCATTTATTAAACCTCACTTACCCTCAACATACATATCCCTAGCAGTGACTTTTGTCATTTATTGAATCCCCGCCTGCCTTCCACATGCCTGTTCTTGTCAGTATAATTTTCCCACTCTCCACATTCCTGTAGTTGGAACTATCATTTGCCTTTTGATTGGTTTCTCTGTTCTACACATTCCTATCCTTGGAAGTATCATTTGCCATTTGTTTAGTTTCCCTGTTCTCCACATTCCTATCCTTGGAAGTATCATTTGCTTTTTGTTTAGTTTTCCTGTTCTCTACATTCCTATCCTTGGAAGGATCATTTGCCATTTGTTAAATCCTCCCTGCATCTCACAACTGAGACTATGAGATACAGCAATCTCCCCCCATCCTTTATACGCACCTTTAACTACCATTTTGTAACTAAAACTTCTACATAGTATGTGTGCCACTTCTAAAGCAGTTGGCTTGCTCATTCTAGTACTGTAGCTTGTGTTTTGTTCCTTGTATTCTTTATACATCCTGCAGTCTGACATCTAATATGTTCTTTTTTACCCACTGATCATTAAATATATTGCAGGCAGACCCACTCCCCCTTATTAGGTTCAACAGCATCAGTTAAAAGAAGGGCTCCCTATTGAAATGTTGGCACCCAAATGATGTGTGCTAAAAAGCAAAAAAAAAAACAGAAAACCCAGATAACAGTGAATTTCAAAAATTGCTCTTCTCCTTAAATCTTTTTGCAGTGGGCAAACCCATCTACAATCTCCCCACATCCCCAACCATACATGACAACTCCCAGATTGCCATACCTCAGAAAAAAGGAAATATACCAATAAATTGCATCTTGGACTTAGTTTATAGAAGTCCAATCTTTTAACCATTCAGTCTTCACATTTCGGGAGGCACTGTACCAGATCCTGACATTTCAAAAGGTTACTGAAATGAAGTGCTTTGGAATTTGCAAGAGGAAAGATGATAGAATATTCAACAATGGCTTGGTGTTCTGAATGGAGTCCTGAGGGGGACCTTTGCTGCCCCACCCCTTTATATGTCCATTACAACTGCTTGCACATGACTGCACATAGGACACTTGCTTACTTCATGATGTCTGCCTGTCACTACCTACCGACTGACAGCAGATACAACAGACTCCCAGAAGTAGGCATATGTTTAAATGCTTTGACTCTGCTGCCCTATTATTGCAGCATCACAGTCATAACTATTTCTCACTATCATTGTTCTATGAGTGTGTTGTTTCTCCAGTTTTGGACTTGAACATCAAAGCACCACCCCCATACATATGTCTTTTGGATGTTGTTTGAACTGGATGATTTTAATCTTCAGGCATGTAGTATGAACTCTTAAAAGCAGATAGTGACATGACCTATCAAGCAATGGAAAAAGTCACTTATTTTCATAGATTGTGTTCACATGCATCATTTTCTTATGAGATAAGATTGGGAAAGCCTCCAGAGCAAATGAGTCTTGGAAAACTTGAGTGCAGCAGGGACACTTGGCAGTAATGGTTTGATAATCCAAACCATTTGTACTTTGCACTTCTGGCATGTGTGTGTGTATATATATATATATATATATATATATATATATATATATATATATATATATATACACACACTAATAGATATTTTTAACAAAATTGATGCAGCAAAACATGTTTGCTGCAATTATGATGTTATTATGAAATCTATATCAGGGATTATTTATTTTCCATGTCTTGTCACTGCATTGCTGTTTATGTGAATATGCTTTTTCAACATTAAAGAGTTGCAGTATAAATATTTTCCCGTCCACTTATTTTTATTCCACTATTTTTAATCCTCTGGCAAACTGGATGTTGGTGATAGAACTTCTAGTGGTGGTGGTGGTGGGAGGGGGACTTACTCTTCATTCAGTCCTGGGAGAAACACTGAATGACATCCTACACTGTCCTGTCATTTTGTTACGGTCACTGTCTGGATCCATGAAGGAACAGTTTCATTTAGTATTGCACCTTATATCCACCACTTCTGCTTTACCTCTGCTAATATGTCATTGTTGGGGGGAGGGTCAATAAATTCAACAGCCAGCCAGTTTCTCTGTAGATATCAAAGGTAGACATAAAATGGTAAGTTTTCCTGAGTGTGGCATCCTTCTGATAACCACCATTTGAATCATGGCAACCATTGTCCTAGAACACTTTAACCACTGGTTCAGTGAGCTAACACTACAGTTATGTTTCTCTAGTGTGCATTTCTAGAAGTCTGGAATTCAGAAGCAGTGGTGTTCAGGAGTATATCATGTGACAGTTTAAATGAATGAGTGTTCTTCTTCTTTGCAGTACTGTCACTTAAGAACATTTAAGTGGTAAGGTGCCCAGAATCACTTGTGGTGACAGATGCTCTCTGATTTCTGTGTGTGTTTGTATATAGGAAACAGAGTTGTTAGTCTCATGACAATTTTGTCATCTGAATTGTGAGGCCAGAAACTTAAATCAAAATTAAGCAGGTTGAACAGTGAGAATAACTAGGTGTTGGTACATTATGCTATTGCTTTTATTAGATGTGTACAGGCCAACAACAAATCAGAGCAGATTTTGAGGGGACGTACATTCATCTTCCCTAATGTGTTAATCCTGGAAAACCTGCATGCGCTGGGTCCACCAAAGGCTGGGTTCACAGCTGAAATAGGGATAGCAGCTAAGACATTGCTCCCATATATGATGATATAAATATTTGAATGTCGGATACATGAATCTAAGACAGCTAAACAAAGGCAGAATTATCATCCACAAAGTATCCAAACACAAACTGCCACAATTTAGAGAAAGTAACAAAAAAAAAACTATAGTATGTATATTGACTACCACACAACTATGTTCAAAACTGGGATGCAGTCGACCCACATGCAGGAGATGTTGCCCACTGTGCCCTTCTTTATATTAGAATCAATTCTGAGGTTACTGCAAGTTTCTGCATAGGGACTTCTCCATATATATATATATATATATATATATATATATATATATATATATATATATATATATAGCTGTATTGGTGGCAACGTATTCCCAGTCAGTACTTTGCAAGTCAAATCAAAAGAAATTATTTGGTAGTTCTGAGTAGCACAAAATTTATCAAATAAATGCATCACAATGTCATCGTCAACAAACCTATACATTATAACTGCCTACACTCCATCAAATTCATCATTTACAGCTCTTCCAGTATACAAAATGACATCAGCAGTTTGTTATTTCTTATAATGGAGCAAGTCATTCACACAAATTTTGAACACAGCAGTTTGACAATATTATTTTCAGCAGCACCACCAATGGGCATTTGTCCTACTGTCAAAGTAAATATTACACACAAATGTTATACCACAACAAGAAGTGCATATTGACTGCGTGTTGTTGTTTAGCTGCAAGCTTATATACTGCAGATTGATTTTTATTCTTTGTCATTACCTCCCTTTAGGATCATTTGATGGTACTCGGCAGAATCTGGATGACTCTCCTACTCTGACTTCCTCTACCTCAATTAGTGCTATAATTCGGACGCCTAAATGTTATCACATCTCCTCAGTGAATGAGTATGCTGCAAAGCGTTTATGCAGACGTTATTCTCAGAAACTTATTCAACATACTACATGCCAGCTGCTAAGGACATATCCTGCTGCTACTCGGATAGATTCCTCAAATCCTCACCCTCTCATATTTTGGCTGCATGGTATCCAACTTGTAGCGCTTAACTATCAGACAGATGGTGAGTATGCTCTCTACAAAACAATTACCTGAAAAAGGTTAAATACAGTTTTCTGCTATAGTTTCTAGCAGAATATTCTGAATGTTAGGTGTGTTCAGTCTTATCATTATGTCTCCATGCATGCTGTAAAAAAATACTTAAGTTGTCAAAATGAATTTAATATGTGATAAAACTCAAATGGTGGTTAAGAGGCTGAACTGAATTTCAGATGCTCATGCTAGTTTCTAAAAATTAATCTACCAGAAGCACTTAACTGTTCTATGACATTAAATAAAATTAATAATTGACCGGAAAGAGAATGAGAATGGGTATGGTGACGCACATGACACCTTCCATGTGCTGCTTAATAAATATGCTGTATGTACTGTCCCCATACTTAAGCATGACTTCATGTCATCGGGGTGTATACCCTGACACCATCTGATATATTTTTTCAAGTCTGTCTGTAAGATCATACTGTTGCGTGAATCATTTCTGTTCTATGAATCACTTGTGTTTTCCTTAAGTTAATTTGCCCAACTTAATGTTTGTCTGCATGCAGACAGTATTCAGATTTTTAGCGGTGCTTTCCACTGTGAGCATTACTCATCCTACGGTTATGAGCCCTTATCTTTTTTTTTTTCAACCACTGCCTCCTCAAGGTAGCCCTCCAAAGAGGTATATTCTCTCCGAGTTCCTCCACCAGTGTGGTGTGATCTTGCATTTAGTTGTAGTAAATCCTAGTTGCCCAGGTGCCGCCTCTCGTAATATGCTGTAAGCCTCACCAGGTATAGTTCTTATCTTCTTCACCTGCACTACATTGTTGTCATTCTTGAAAAGTTTTATCCAGCCATTCATCCTAAGTGTAAAGTCCAGCGCATGAAGTATTACTGCACGAAAGACCCAGCCAAGCTAGATTAATATCTTAAACCACCTCTAGTGGAAGCCCATGGGAAGGGAGATTTAAAGTATTGCACAGTGAGGACTCTAGCTTGTCTGGGTCTTTTTTAAAAGGTTTTTATGAATGGTTTGTCTGAGTGACCTTTTTACCCTTTGGTTTGGAAACATACATGAGGGAGGATCATGACCAGTCCCAGCAATGAATCCTGTTCAGACTTTGTTATCCAGTGAAAGGATGTCATTCCTATACAAACCAAAGAGTTGGTGCATGGTCTCCTGTATAAAAACAACTTCTGGACTGTAACATTTTCTCTTGGTTCAGTTTGTATGACTTTTCCAGTAAGTTACCACATAATTTATCAAACAAAATGCAGTTTTTATTGTTACTGTTTGCACTGTGTTTAGCAGTTTCTTTGCTTCTATGAGTAGCATTTGACATGTTTATTGTAGGCTGTCCCTAAATGGGGCTGACATATTTTAGTGTTTCTTCCCTGTTACTAATCATAGTGAGGAAAGAAGCATGTTTATATAAAAAAAAACTAAGCAAACTACGTGCCTTCTATACAGCAATTATTTATAACACAAAACCCATTGGACTTGTCACCTGGATCAGATGCCTATGGGTAAAACCCTCATGTAAACATGGCCACACACATCAACCTAAAAGCAAAAATTAACTCAGCAGTCCTCAGTGACACTAAATGTCTCAGGTCCGGAGCCCAGAGGGAAGGAATGCAGTAAGCAAAAGCATTCTATAGCCCCGATTAGAACATGTTCTCCCCCTATAGTCATAATCCTAAAATAAAAATCTAAAGGCTGTACAAACACTGTTATGCAAGACAAGCAAATTTATACTACTTTTCCCTGTAAATGAACATCCCCATATTACTCTCCAGCTTGTCAACTGGCTTCCCATAAAGGTAAAACCAACTACTGATATGGGTAATCCACAAAACACTTTACAGTGAATCCTCAGCCCCTCTCCGGAATACACTGACCGTCAAAGAGGCCTCTTACCAGTTTTTCTCACCAAGACAACAGCATCCAATTTATGATTACACCAGGAAACATTACCTTCCACAAAGCATGTCCTCTAGGTTCTGGCACACAGATTACAGGATACTCTCTCCATTGATCTAAGTAACACACTCACATGCAAAACAATCAGAGAGGAAAATCTCACCCACCCAAGAAAGAAAGCCACTTCTATGTGTGTTTCACTTGTTTGCAAGTGATGCACACTCCTGCAATTTTAACTTTAGCTGAGACATACTACTCTAACTACCCCAGCTACAAACCTACCTATCACCCTCCTTCTCCCCAACCTACCAACCAGTTCACTAACAAGTCACCATTTAATACTTATCTCTTCAGAACTAACCACCTTGTAATCTCTTTACTGCTTGAAACTTTGTATATATTGTAAGGTTTATTGTGTTTTTATTTCATTTTTGTTTTGCTTCTATTTTGTACAACTACTAATCTTTGTTTGTTGAGCCTCTGTTGGCTTCTTTGCCCTTAACTACTTTTTACTGAGCACCAGCTCTGTACTTTACACTTTTATTCTTTTTTGCTCTTCTTTTCTGTTGCTTTTCACATTTCTACTGTAACTCACAAATTGTGGCTAAATTTGGTCCATTTTGATCAGTCCACACCACCGTCGACAAACATGTTGTTGTTTTGTGTGTGTGTGCGTGTGCATATGAGTCTGTCAGATAACCGACATTTCAGAACCTTGAAAAAATGTCAAAGAGGCCATATGATTAAGTTTCCCTACCTTTTTCACGTTTTTGCAGGGGGGGGGCAAGCCCCCTGCACCCCACAACCCCTGCAAATTATATATACCAACTCTGAGATCACACTACAGTGAGGAAAAGGGTAAGTTTCCCAATACTCACTGTACCACAATATTCATTCAAAAGCTTTTAGTTTTCAAAAACTCGATCATATGGTCTCGACCATATGGACTTTGAGTTTCTGAAAACTCGATCAGCTGATAGGGACTCGTGTGTATATCAAATCATCACTTTGTCAACTGTGAAGTATCATTTTTGATCAACTACAGATTTGATCAACTGGAATATGGGAGCTGGTTTTATTATTTGGGTTGAGTGCCCTTTTGTGGCAGTTCTGTGACTGTGGAGTAAAGAGATACTGTGACAAAGCACCCACATTTGGGGGGGATGTGTGTGTGTGTGTGTGTGTGTCTGTTTCTTTGTGTGTGAGTGTATGTTTTTTTTTTTTTTTTTTGCTTCATGTTTTGTTTTTCTTGCTTTAGTTTTTCCTTGCATCTGTAATCAAATTTTGCATTGAAGTGTGTACAATCTACATTTTCATAGTCAGTGTTTTTTGGTTTTCTTTCAACTATGTGCAGATCAGCTTTTGTGGTTTTTGAAGGTTTGCTGACACAATTGTATGTATTTGTGTGCGTTTATATATATATATATATATATATATATATATATATATATATATATATATATATATATATATACATATATATATATATATATACACACACACACACACATACATGAGTGTGTATGTGTGTGCTTGTGTACATGCGTATGCATATATAATACTGTAGTATGTAGTGTACACTGGAAAACTGGAAATAGTGCTTTTGTTTTAGTGTCCTTTATTTACAGCTGGTTAACATCAAATAAAAACTTTGTTCTGTTTTAGAAAAATTATTCAAAGAAACAAAAAAATGCAGTTTTATAATTCTGTTTCTCTTCTTCCCAAGGTTTGTTTCTAATAATTCCCTGGACATAAGTGCATCCACAGTAAGTTCCACAAACATGTTTCTGGTAATCCTCCATAGGCATCTTCCTGTTACTTCAGGGTTGCTTTCAATAAATGTTCCAGCTGATATTATCCAAGTGTCCCTACTGTTGACCACAGAACAACTTCTCATAGAGAGGGGTCAATGTCTCTAACTTCTCATACAGAGGCTGCTTCCATTCCAACAGACCTCTTTACCATGGTTTTCCTCTTTCAACATGGCCTTCTTTTTATAGGATATGGTACATGTTCTCCTGCATTCTGAACATGTGTGTGCATTTCATGTTCCACATACCACAAAGCAGTCACTAGGAAGTGGTGTGTGTGTGTGTGTGTGTGTGTGTGTGTGTGTGTGTGTGTGTGTGTGTGTGTGTGTGTGTGTACCACAAAGCAGTCACTAGGAAGTGGTGTGTGTGTGTGTGTGTGTGTGTGTGTGTGTGTGTGTGTGTGTGTGTGTGTACCAGAAAGCAGTCACTAAGAAGTGCTGTGTGTGGGTTTGTGTGTATATGTGCGTGCACCACAAAGCAGTCACTAGGAAGTGCTTTGTGTGTGCGTGTGTGTGCATGCATACATGCTTGTGCAGAAATATATCCAGATTAGTCTTCCAGAATGCTTAGACATGGCTGGTCAGTCCTGAGAATAATCAGGCTGTTAATTTTGCATACACTATAATAAAAGTAAGAATGGTCAGCAGCCATTCAGAATGTTTAAACATGATTGGTCAAGCCTAAGAAATGTTTAAGCTGTTAATTCTGCATCAGCATCAATCTTCTTTTCTCATTTTGTACATGGGGTCAGGGTGTCGCATCAACAGTGACCAAATCTTCTACAGCCAGTGTTCACACCACTGGATGGCTTCTGCTTAAGGTCTGATAAAGCCAAGATTATTCAATGTAGACTCATTAGAACTGCACTTTGACTACTGTTTCAACAGTGGTCAAAACTGTGGTCAAGTGCCGCAATTTGCTATTTTGAAAATGGCTAAAAGAACCATTTTCAGACATATGACAAGGTCCCAAGAAAGCTGATTTGGGCAGTCCTGCAGTTGTTCAAAGCCTCATTTAGTACAGACTATGTACAAGGACCCAGTGACTCAAGTTTGAACATTGTTTGGTCACACAGAGGGGGTCCGAGTGGGAGTGGGTGCACATCAGGGTTCAGCATTGAGCCCACTGCTGTTCATACAGGTGATAGACTATGTTACCAAGCAGGTCGGTGGGAACAGATCAACAAAGTTGCAGGTGGTGTGGCATTACAGGCAGACTGTCAGCAAAATCCTCAGTTAAGAATAGGGGAATGAAATGCAAAACTGACAGCATGTGGGATGAAACTGACTACAGGTAAGGCAATTGTAATAGCAGCAAATGGGGAATCCCAGAAGAAGCAGAGTATTGAGATAGAAGGGAAAAGAATGGAACAGGTTATTAGCTTCAGATATTTGGCAGGGATGGGTGAGGAGAAGAGAAGTGAAATTTGAATGAGTAGGTCAAAGCTAGAATCCAGCAGGCTTCACCCAACTGTCATAGAGTGGCAGGAGTGGTGTATGATAGAAGAATGCCAAAGAAGCTGAAAAAAAAAGTGTACAAAACTTTGGCGCAACCAGTACTAGTCTGGTACAGAAACCCGAGCAGTAAAGGGCAGAGACCTGCGATAATCAGGCATGACTGTTGAATGTAGGAGAGTGGCATTGAAGCAAGAGAAGACAGCAACAGTTGACATGACACCTTGACCACATATAGAAAAAGGGAAAAGGAGGGTTAATGATGATGAAGATGATAAAAGGACCATTGCACCACAGCAAGTCAAAAGTAAAAAATAAATAAATAAAAATTAGTTGTTAATGCCAGTATTGCCAAGGAACTTGTAAATACTTTTTTTTGGGAGGGGGGGTATATTTTCCACTCTTTTAAAGTGCTGTGGAAAAATGTTACAGCTCGGCTATGACCCGCCCTAATGTCACAGCTAAAATGAAGGAACTAGAGCGTTAGTATACCTCTTATTACCATAGAATATGCTAGATAAAGCCAGAGCCAGCACTAGGTGACCAAAGCAGTCGACTAGGGCCTACTGACCTGGGAATTAACTTTTAATTTAAAAAAAAAGTTAAAATTTTTTTAAGTGCATTCTTCTTTAAAATATCCTTTCTATCTGGTTGCACACACCTGTTGTTTATGTGTGACCTGTTTACGTATTCGTCTTCTGTGTCTCTGCAAGCTGTCATTTACATCTTCATCTTCTACATGCATGGAATTTGAATACAAGATGATGTTTGGACTGCAGACCATGGAGAGATAAGTAAGATGTAGGTGTGTGTGTGTGTGTGTGTGTGTGTGTGTGTAATGGGTAGGTAGGTACCATATCTCTCAACTGTCCAGATTTTGCCTCATATTTATGGTCTGTTCCTCATAAAATTTGAATTTTCTGGAAGGTTATTGAGGATTGAAGTTACTAAATAATGACAGACATTTGAGTTTCACACTTCATATCCTTTAGAAAAATGCATACTAAAAAATCCTATTATGCTAGCAACATTCTAACTTCAAGAGAGCAATATTTAAATCTGTCCCCCCATATTTTTAGGTTTTGTCCAGATTTTCTGCACTAAGAGGTTGAGAGGTATGGTACTGTTTTGTCATTATTGATTCATATGTTTTTCTTTCATTGCTTACTGGAAAAATGTTAAAAACTATGAATTTAAAATGGGCTTTAACAAGTGGTGCTGTATTATACAAGGAAAATAATTTAATACAAACAGGAAAATGAATCATAAACTCTTGCATGTTTGCATAGTCCTAAAATGTGTGCAAGGGGCCTATGATATGAAGACAGCGCAAAGGTAAACTTTAACCACCACTGGCCAGATGCATTTTCTTTGAATCTGGGTTTCAGTGCCATTTCGGAACTTCTATCCTTAGCAAGCACTCATAATAAAACCAAGCACTCTTACCCTAAAGTAAGCACCACAGGCATCCACTACCCCTGTGAATACCCACTTCCCTTAAAGGCACAACACTCCTTATAATATTCTAGTATGTCGAGTGGTAGACCACTAGCATCCTCTCTTGTTCAGCTGGTTAATCTGGGAATCTTAAGACAATGTTACAATTGTCTCATGTACACAGACAACCCTCTCCTCCTTCCTACTAACACATATACTTGTGAGAGATGCAACTATATAGCCAGACTGGAGGCTGAACTCTCTCAACTCAGGACTGGCAAGACCAGTCAGGAGGAGATGGTACCCACACCCAAAGCAAAACCAGTCACACATAAAACCACCACTAATGCAAACCAAACACATAAAAACACAAAGACATACTCGAGGCTCTTGTAAAAATTTACCAAAACAACAGAGGCCTCCAAAGCAGACACCCAGAAATACACCCCACAAAACGCAACACCTACAACACATACCTCAAGCAACAGGTGTGTCACAATCACAGCCCCTAAGGCAAAATACTATGCCAGAGACATTAGTAATAGGTGACTCTATAGTCAGACACACCGATGTTCCACTTACCAGGCTGAATAAGGAGAGGGTAACGGTGAGCTGCCTATCGGGGCTAGGATCCGCCACATTACACACGCACTCAGGTCGCTCCAAAGCAAGTACAAGTATGATTCAGTCATTGTCCATGCGGTGTGAATGACCTGAGACGTACCTCCCTGGACTACATGAAAAGAGACATTGAGGAGCTCTCCGATTATGTAGCCCAGACTGGTATGACCCTGACCCTGAGCAGCATCCTGCCTTCACCAAGAATGATGCCTCAGTACAAAGACAAAATGATCAGTTTTAACAATTGGCTTAATCACTGGTGTCATTCTAGGGGATCCAATGTCTGTCAGCCTGGGATGATGCTGGACAAGCCACGTTTTCGCAAGGGATGGCTTGCACCTGTCACCACTGGGCTTCCGGATACTGGCCAAGGCTCTTGCCACCCCATAGTGCCTTTTTAGGCAATGCTCAAAGGACAAATCAACCTCCATAAAAACAAAAATGGAAAAAATTAAGGGTAATGCTGCTCAACGCCAGAAGTCTAAATCTCAAGATGCAGGCACTCAAGCACTTCTCAGTATGGAGAACATCGATGTCTGTGCAGTAACCGAAACCTGGTTTAAGGCTCCTGAGAGCACTCCAGCTACCAGGCTATACCTCATATCATGCTTTGCCTCAAGTTCCAGGCCGAACCACAAAGGGAGGGAGTGTCCATTTTCATAAAGGACACCTACACCTCTCGGTTGGTGGCTACCATGAAGCATCAGAAACCATACAAGTTTTACTCACCATAGGCAAAACTGCCATACAACTGGTCGCATGTTATAGAACTCCCTCCCAATCCCAGGAATCCCATCAAGCATTCCTGAAAACACTAGAGGATATGAATGTCACACCAAACACCATCATATTGGGTGACTTCAACTACCCCAACATAGACTGGGCCCATTATTCTAGCCCTAACACCCTAGCCCAAAGATTCCTGGAATTCATAAACTCAAATGCTGTGGAGCAACTGGTCACTTCTCCTACGAGGAGAGATAATATACTTGACCTGATTATCACAAACATGGGGTCCAAATGCTCCGCACCGGATATAAACTCCTCACTGGTAAGATCTGACCATAAACTGATCACGTTGGATGTATATATCCCACCCCCACCCCCAGAACAAAAGACTACAGTGAAAAACTTTTCAAAAGCTGACTTTGTGCTCCTCAAGTCAGAAATGATATCCTTTAAGCCTACTGGGTTAATGGAAATCACATCCCAAAATGCTGAATCCTTCACAAAAGCCTTCTACGGACATCTCCAAGAATGCATGGATCAAGCAATCCCAACTAAAACCAAGACCCTCTCCACCAAGGGAAAACGCCGGTTTGGTGGACCCCGCTATAAACAAACTGTACAACAAAGAAGGAAGCTCCTGCAGGACAAAGCCAAATCCCACAAGGGAAAGGCTTCCTGATCAGCACAAGTAAAACTACGTTCTCTCATAAAACATCTAAAGCAAACTTTGAGAAAAAGATTGCCAAGGATACCAAAGACAATCACAAAGCCTTCTTCAATTATGTCAGAACCTTGGGAGGAAATTCTCAGATATGCTCTGAGCTAGTACACAATGACAAAAATTCACTGACCCTACTGACATTGCCAACATTCTGGCAGATAGGTTCAGTGCAAATTTCTCCCTCCCTCACCCCTAAAGATGAAGTAATTATCCCTGCTGAATGTAACCTACCTGTCATCACAGACACACAGGTGAAATCAGCACTCAACAAGGCAAAAACACAGCATCTATGGGACCCGATGGTATCCCGGTTGCGTGTTACGTGAACTCAAGATGAACTAAACCCCCCTAAGAACTCTATTCAATCTTAGCCTCACTACAGGATATGTACCTGAACACTGGCACAGCAACAGTGGTCCCACTTCACAAAGGGGAAATTCTACTGACCCAGGTAACTACCGCCCATAAGTTTGACCAGCCTGGTCTGTAAGGCTATGGAAAGAATCATCATGGAACTCATAAATGGCGACATTGGGGATCTGCAGACCCTTGATCCCACACAGTTCGGTTTTGTAAAAGGCAGATCCTGCCTCTTAAACCTGGTTGACTTCTTTGAGACAGTCACTAGTGCCATCGATGAGGGCAAGGCTGTCCACACTGCCTATTTGGACTTGGCTAAGGCCTTTGACACGATACCACACTCTGGCATCATTGACAAGCTCAGCAGCCTAAATGTAAATCCATATGTCACAAGATGGGTAGCAAACTGGCTAAAAACAGAACCCATAAGGTTAAAATTGCTGGAGCCATGTCAGACTCAAAACCAGTCACAAGTGGTGTCCCACAGAACTCAGTCTTGGGTCCACTCTATTCGGCATTTACTTCTCAGATGTGAAAGCAAATATGGAAGGATTATGGCTGACAAAGTTTGCAGATGACTGCAAACTGGGTGCCATAGTTGATTCACCTGCCGACACACACATCCTACAGAAAGGTCTCACTGAAGCGGACAACTGGTGCGGAATCATGGCCTCAAACTTAACGCCAAAAATGTATAGTCATCCCTTTGGGAAAAACAAAGTACCCACAAATTATCACGACAATAACCCACTGAATACGGAAGAAGTAATCAGAGACCTGGGGACTCAAGTCGATAGTGACCTCTCCTTTGACAACCATGTTGCCAAAGTGGTCAGAAAGACATTCTACCTTGCCCATCTCATCATGAAGGGATTCTCATCCAGATCAAAGGAGGTCATTGTACCTCTATATTCCTCCCTTGTCAGGCCCATGATTGAATATAATGCTCCATTTGGGATGTATCTCACCCGGCACATGCAACAACTGGAAAGACCCCAGAAGTACCTCACCAAGAGGATCATAGGTCTCAAACATGTGCCTTATCCAGCTAGATTAAAGAAACTACAGCTCTATTCAGTAGCATACCGCCTGCTCAGAGGTGATTTGTGCCTAACATACAGGGCCATGTCCAACCAGGAATTGATGGACATGCTCCATCTCAAAAAATCCAAATCCACCAGAGCCACACGAGCTAAAGATTTCAACCTCTGCACAAATATGAATAGGACATGCTGGAGGGATAGATTCATAACACAGAGGTTACCCATACTCTGGAACAAAATCCCAGTTCATGTGAGACAGAGCCCTTCATTGGCACTGTTCAAGAAAAATCTCGATGCATGGATGGGAGATCGCAAGTTTACCCCGGGAGTGACCTCAGTGTCACTACTTGACAGAGGTATAGTTTACTAAATAATGGGGTCCCACATGTGTCACTACTAGAGAGGCGCAACTATATAGTATGGGGTGGCGTAAAGCCACATCACTGTTGGCTAGGCTTATAAATGCCCCCGGGCAGATAGCCTAGTACACTACTATGAAACTATAAACTATGAAACTATTTCAAAGAATGTGAGTTTCAAGGGCAAGGAAGTTTTAATACTAAGCCTGTTTTCATTGTGAGACTGTATTGCTTTGTTTAGCAAATGTCTATCAGTGTTTGTGCTATAAAATTTGAAGTAAAAGTTTTAAATTAAATGCAAATATATGTAACCATTTAGAAGTAAAGCAGAGAACAGTATGCACAGCACACTGAGAGGTTTGAACAAGGTTTATAGTAACTGGGGAGAAATATCCAAGTAATAGGACACTGGGATGCCTGTGTATGGGGGGGGGGGGGCAGATCCATTACCCTGCCTAGGAGCCCATTTGACCACAATCTGGTTCTGCCTCTATATACTCAATATCTGTTCCATTCATAAAATGCAAAGCAGGATGTCACACCTTCAGACAATGTACAAAAATGACCACAATGCCAAATGCTGACTTTTGTTATTTTAAAATATTATATGTTATTAGTTTATTGCTATGAAACATAATACAAATGGCCAAGTCCAGTTAATACCTCCCACATCTCCAGTCAAGAACTAGTGTGTGTGTAATTCAGAATAGTACTTATTATCACGTATTACTGTTAAGTTATTTAAATATGTATTTCAGCTGATAAAATATAAAATGCAAGGCCGAATGTTAAAATGCCAGTCAGATAAGTAACACAGTGCAAAATCTTGCTTTTTTTGGAAATGGCACATAAACACCCATTCACCTATCCATACACAGACATGCAGTCATGCAGATCTGCAATCAGATGTACACATTCACTATCAAATTACAAAGAAGCAAATAAAGCATCTTTTAAAATTAAAAAAAATGCAATGAAATAATCAACAAAAAAATCAAATACATAAACACAGAGACTACGTTAGAAGTGAAGTAGTGTCCTCCTGCATGAGAATTACAGAGAGGGATAACAGACTGTCCAGTAATGGGAAGCCTTTTTCTGCAGCATCAGGCCTCACAACTCTTCTGAGTGGTCCATTATTACCCTGTAACACCCCACTATCTATAGAGAGAGAGAAAGAGAGAGAGAGAGAGAGAGACAAAGACCTTTTCTATGTAATTTAGCTACTAGCTAGATGTCTCTCTGTTTGTTTAGCCATCTGTTTATCTAGGTTGCTGTCTGTTTCTGTATCTACCCAACTATATTTATTGTACCTAACTGCCCTGATAAAGGGACATGACAAATGTCCATTGGGCACAGGGTATAGATATTTTAGCTGCATACTGTACACTTTATCAAGCATTTCACACTAGTTCTGTGCATCAGTAGCCACTAAGTCAGAGTAACTTGGTCCCATTCACAGTAAAAGAAAAAAAAAAGACAAACCTTTGCACAGTACATACAAACAATGTACATGCACACACTGCAAAAGCAACTTCTGCCACTTAATTTATAGCCTTCAAAATTAAATTTTACAAATTTAAACATATCAGAGTAAAATTACAAAATAAAGAAACTCACTACTGCAAATACCCAACTAGAAAATGCCTTAATAGCAGACCAAACCTGACTCAGAAAGTAACTAAACTAAATAAGAATAAAAAGGGTAAAACACATAGCAAAACTTTAAAGTAGCACATCCTAACCCGAACCCTAGATTCCTGTCTCAGCGACTTCCTATACTCTGGAACAAACTACCCATCTATATCAAATAAAGCTCCTCATTAGGACTCGTCAAGAAATATCTTGATGATTGGATCGGAGATAGGAAATTCACCCCGGGGATCACTTCTGTGGCTCTACTTGACAGGGGCACAGGAAAATTATTTTCTTGGGTGGCAAAAGCCAGGTTACCGTTTGGCTAGGCTTATATAGGCCCTAGGGCCAATAGCCTAGTACCTACCTATGAACCTATGAACATAGCCTTCACCATAGTATTAATACTGCAAACTTGCTTGGCACCATTAAATGAGTTTTAAAAAATCTCAGAACTTGAATAGAAAACCACCCATGAGACACTCAGTCATAAAACCTTGGGAAGTGCATGAAGCCCCGTCCATTACACAGGTAATGTAAAAGTTATAGTTAAGACAACCCATTGACAGGAATGGGAATTGGACGTTCATGTGACACATGAAAATTAAATATCTGTTACCGTATGAGTAGGAACAAGTCTTTCATTAACCATACACGTGCTGCATGTATCACCCACACCACACAAATTAGGACCCCCCCTGCCCATCCTTACTAACCCCTACCGTTGTGCTTAACCCCAACCCTACAGTTGCTAGCTGGTGGAAAAACAGTGCTATTATTTAGACAAATTAGGTCTAAAAGTAGTGGCAGGGTTTTGGTACTGGTATCACAAAAGGAAAGGAAACTGTTTCCTTTTGTGATCTTTTGTACTTTCACTGGTTTTGTTTGTGGTAATTTGTTATTTCAAATTGCAAGCATCAATCAACTGTGTGTTTATACTTTTACACTTTGGTTATTTGTCATATACTGACATTGATATATATGCATGGGTGCATACACACAAAGTTATAGTGGCAGCAAGGCAGACGTTCACCTTACGTATGTTAGACACTAACAAACTGTAAATGCTAACAGGCACCTTGGATTCAGTATATACCAAGTCCAAGACTGCAGTGTCCCAGAGAAGTCCCCTTTCTGTGAGATGCAGTGAACTCCCCTGGTAAACAAATGTAAATATTAATGATATATGGTATGGCATCCAGGTCCACGGAAGTCAAAGTGCCACTTTATTTGGCACTTGTCCGGCTCATCATTGAGTATAATGCCACCTTCAGCATGTACCTGACCAGGCATATGCTACACCCACAAAGGTTCCTTACCAGGGCAATACAGGAAATGCACACATTCTCATATATGGATCACCTTAAAGCCCTATATCTACACTCTTTCTCCTACAGGCTACTGAGAGGTGATCTATGCCTAGCATACAAGCCATCCTTGTATCCAGTTCTGCTGGACCATTTGCACATCCAGAAAATGAACAGCAACAGAACCACCATGATTTAAATTTTGCTTGTGACATAAGTAAGACATGTCGGTGTGACTCAGGTGATCCTCATGGTCTGGAACAGGCTCCTCATCCATGTGAAGCAGAGTCTGTCCATAATTCTCTATAAGACTAAGTTTGACCATTGGATGGAAAGTCAGAAATTCACCACGAGTCTGGCCGCCATGTCTCTAATAGGCAGATTCAGAGAGTAATGCTCAAACTAACATCCCTCCACATAACCCGTCGAAACTTCCCAACTAACATATCCTCGCCTAATAAATGCCGATGATACCTGTGGACAAAATTGGGTTGTATTGTTAGGCTTATAAAGACCCTGGTGATTGTCAGCCTAGTATGAACCTATAAAATTATAAACCTATAGAATAAAATAAATAAAATAATAATCAGAATTAGTATGCATAAGTACTGAGGACATGCAGTGGGGAAATCCCTGCTGCAAAAACACTTTAATAGTTGCATGCATAGATTTACAATGACTGTGTCTGTGTTTTGTGTAACATGTTAGAAATGTTTCTGTTAGATTATGTTTTATATATATATATATATATATATATATATATATATATATATATATATATATATATATATAATGGGATCCGTGCTGTCTACCAAATGACTGTTTCACCGAAAGTGAAATGGCCAAGCACACTTTCGCGAAAGTGCTTTTCACTGAAAAAGCACTTTTGTGACAGTGTGCTAAAAAAAAAAAAAAAAGAGTAAAACATGGGGAGATGGATGTTGCTGAGATCGTAGCACAGTGGGGATAAGGGAATATTCCCTTTTCCCACTGTAGTGCAATCTCGGAGTGAGAATATAAAAGTAGGCTTGCCCCCCTGAGTAAATGTGAGTTCTGTGGGGGTTTTTTTTTTATTTATTTATAATTTTTTTGCACATTTTAACGAAGGTGCTTTTTTGGTGAAAAGCACTTTCACTAAAGTGCGTTTGGTTGTTTTAGTTTTGGTTAAAAGCGCTTTCGTTCAAGAGTCCTAGATCATTTATATATATAAAATATATATAGATAATATAGATTATATATATATATATATATATATATATATATATATATAGTGTGTGTGTGTGTGTGTGTGTGTGTGTGTGTGTGTGTGTGTGTAGGTGTATGTGTATCTGTATTTATATATATCTACACACACATATGGGTATAGAACATTTGATCTCAGATTCATCTTGCCTAATTACTAAATATCTAAAAATGTAATCTGAAAGAGTAATTTTAAAAGACATTTGATCAACTCAAATCACATTTAATAGAAATGTGTAGTAAACTTAATGCTGGTGTGGTTTTGGCTGTTGGGATAGTAGGACTTACAAGGCAAATAAGTCTTGTGCACCATTTCACCTTGCTAATGCACATCCACATGTTGTAACAGCAAGTCTGTAAGTTTTTGTTTGTGTAGCAGGGTTGATATATTTATATATTTATATATGTAATATATATATGCTGTTTCCCCTACCATTGTGTGATTTCAGAGTTAGTATATGTAAGTAGCAGGGAGTGTGAGGGTGCAAGGTGGGCTTGCACACACATACACACACAGACACACATATATAGTGGATTTTTCAAATTATCAGGGAGTCAGCATACCAATTCTCTCGCAAAACAGTATGTTTTTTAGCAGTTTTTGTCACCACTGCCTTCTGACCATCGGACTCTCTCAAGTTCTATCATTCCATTCATTCCCTACTGGGTAAGAAACATCTGAGAGTCAGCTGTCACGGAGGAGGTTTGAAGGTTTCTTTAATGCTGAGGGTGTATTGCCTTCGTCATGGTGGATACCGTCTCATTTCCACCAAGAAGCTCTGCCCCTTGCATCATAGCTTGAGCAGTGGTTTGTCTGGTCTTCACTACAGAAATTGCACTGCCTTCTTCGCCCCCTGAATGTATGTAAACCGCACCATCCCGTGGAAAGAAACAAGCAGACCAATCCATTCACTCCTTCCCTGTCCCTGCCTAACTCTGGTGCTGCTGAGGCCACTAATCACATGCTGTTCACCTGGCTTGCACTGTTTTGTAGAACCTAGGGTTAAGTAAATCCTAAATAAACAAATTTTCAAACACAGAAACAGTTTTATGACAAGGTGGTTTGGAACTAGATTTTTTTTAAATGAAAACCATCACATACTATTTTTTTTTTCTTTTCTTTTCATTACTTATTGTTTTTGTGGAAAAAAAATCAACTTTTTAAAAATCTTACACATCTAATACATATTGATACTCACAAACAATATTCTTAGGTATATAATTTAGTCCTTCATTCAGTAAACTGTGTTCACCCACAGTGCTTTAGAATTTATAGATTTTATAAACTAAGTCTTTCAATCTGTTGACCTATCATCTTCTGGAACAGATGAAGCATATCCTGTTTTTTTCTCATGTTTACACCCTTGGGACATGTAGCTGTTGTTCTGTGTCATCGAAAGTGCTGAAACCTTTCCTCATCTGTTTCCATAGCTAAAGATCCTTCATCAGCATTGGACATATAGTCTAAGGAACCTGAGTGATGTAATATAGAATGAACAGTCCCCCGAAACTTGTCACTTAATGATTCTGGGTAAATGTCTTAGATTCATGCTTGTCATAAGAGAAATGGGCAGTTTTAGTTTGAAAGTGATTCCAAGTAATACTGTTCATTAGATTTATACTTATTTACATCGTGATTAAATTTTTTTGTCTTGTAATTTTATAACTCCATGTCCAAGTTGGTTAAATCCTGTTTAAATCACTGTAATTTGTTAGATGAAACACGATTCTCTAAAAACTGCTGTGTCTGTTTCACCATTTTGCCAAATTTATCCTCTAAAGTAGTAATTTGTTTGTCATAAAAATCTGTCAGAGCTTTCACAATTCATAAAGAGATTCTGTTTGTTGCATAGCTCTCCAGCTGGTGATGAAAAACACATCTGCACTTCCTGCACTTAGTTTTATGAGAACACATAGACCATAGGGTGGCATCCCTCTTTGGTAATAAGTTTTCAAAAATCTCTCATGCCAAATAATGCTTTTGTGTTTTTTAGATTTACCACATATGGTTTAAAAAAATGAGCCAGTAGGAAATTGTCAAAAAAAACTGAAGTAAAAAAAAAACTGTGACTAACACATGCTGGAAAGCACTAGGAAGCCTTAAACTGATACAAGCACTCATCTCTCCTTATTAATAAGGAGAAATTAATCATAGGCACTAAACCGCCTATAACTGCAAAGTACCTTGCTAAGGTAAGGGAAAACAGCTCCTGTATTTTTAAAAAAAAAAGCACCAAACCAGGCATGCCCAAGGGTCAGCTTCTATTGATTTCTCCTGTCCACCTGGTGAATCTGGGCATACTGGGGCAATGCAGCAATTGCCTCATGTACACATACAACCCTGTCCTCCTACCACCCAACACTACAACCTGTGAGAGATGCACTTACATAGCCAAACTGGAAGCAAAGCTCTCTCTACCCAAGATTGTGTAGACAGTCAAGAGGAGAAGGTTAACACCCACATTGCACTTCAAGCAACACATAGCCCTAAACTCACACCACCAACACCCACACATAGCAAGACTAAATCCACATATGCAGACACCCTAAACTGTAACCTGACCAAGCAACAAGGACCTTTGAAGCTGAAACGCAAACAAACACCAATCACAACCAAAGTGTCACATAGCTCATAACACCAATGTGCCACCCAGCAACAGCCCCTAAGGCAAGATACCGTACCTAACACTTTAGTCATAGGTGACTCTATAGTCAGGCACACTGATAGTTTCATAGGTTCATACTAGGCTATCTGCCCTAGGGCATTTATAAGCCTAGCCAGAATGTGTTTGGCTTTCGCCACCCATTTTAAATTTATTTTGCTATGCCCTTTTTCGAGGTTAGTATACTGTGCCTCTGTCTAACAGTGACACAGAAGTGATACCCAGGGTAAACCTACAATCTCCCATCCACTCATCAAGATTCCTCTTGAAGAGAGTCAATGAGGGACTCTGCCTAACCTGGACTGGGATTTTATTCCAGAGTGAAGGGAGCCTCTGGGTTATGAATCTGTCCCTCCAGCATGTCCTATTTATTTCAGTGCTGAGGTTCAAGTCTCTCGAGCACGTTGCTCGATGGGATTTGGATTTTCTGAGGTGCAGCATGTCCATTAATTCTGGGTTGGACATGGCTTTATACGTCAGGCACAGATCGCCTCTGAACAGGTGGTATGCCACTGAGTAGAGCTGGAGTTTCTTTAACCGGGCAGCATGTGGCATCTGTTTGAGCCCTTTGATCCTCTTGGTGAGGTACTTTTGGGGTCTTTCTAGTTGCTGCAGGTGTCTGGTAAGGTACATCCCAAAAGGGGCATTGTACTCAATTATGGGCCTGATGAGGGATGAGTAAAGAGGCACGATGACCTCCCTGATCTAGATGTGAATCCCTTCATGATTAGGTGGGCTATATAAAATGTTTTTCTAACCACTTTGGCCACGTGGTTGTCAAATAAGAGATTGCTATCAACTTGGGTCCCCAGGTCCCTAATTACTTCTTCTGTACTTAATGGATTACCACCTATGTGGTAATTTGTGGGCACTTTGTTTTGCCAGAGGGGATGACTATACACTTTTGGCATTTAGCTTGAGGCCATGGCTCTGGCACCAGTTGTCTGTTTCTATGAGGCCCTTTTGGAGGATGCTTGTGTCAGCTGGAGAGTTGATTATGGTGCCCAGTTTGCAGTCATCTGTGAACTTGGTCAGCCACAGTCCTTCCGTGTTGGCCTGTACCTCCGAGAAATATATACCGAACAAGAGAGGTCCCAGGACTGAGCCTTGTGGGACACCACTTGTAACTGGTTTGGAGTCTGACATGGCTCCAGCAATTCTAACCATGTGGGTTCTGTCCTTGAGCCAGTTTGCAATCCATCTAGTGACATAGGGGTTTATATTTAAGCTGGTGAGCTTATCTATAATGCCCGAGTGGGGTATTGTATTGAAGGCTTTAGCGAGGTCCAGGTAGGCTGTGTGGACCACCTTCCGCTCGTCAATGGCCTTGGTGACTGTTTCAAAGAAATCAACCAGGTTTAAGAGGCAGGATCTGCCCTTAACAAAGCCGAACTGGGTAGGATCCAGTGTTTGTAGGTCCCCAATATCTTTATTTATGAGGTCCATGATGATCCTTTCCATAGCTTTGCAGACCAAGCTAGTCAGGCTTATGGGGCGATAGTTTCCAGGATCCGTTGAGGCACCACCTTTATGGAGAGGGACCACTGTTGCTGTACGCCACTCTTTGGGCACATATCCTATAGTAAGGCTGAGATTGAACAGTAGTTTTATGTTTGGGTTTAGCTCTTCTTGGAGTTCATGTAGGACGCAGCCCGGGACACCATCTGGTCCCACTGATGCTGTGTTTTTTGCTTTGGAGAGGGCGGCTCTTACCTGAGCATCTGAGATGTCAGGGGGGCAGCACTCTGCTGGGATAGATATTTGCCCTTTTGGTGGGGAGGGGAGAAGTTTGCGCTGAACCTGTCAGCTAGGATGTTGGCAATGTCTGTGGGTTCGGTGTATTTTTTGTCATTTTGAACTAATTCTGAGCATATCTGGGAATTACCACCCAGGTTCCTAACAAAACTAAAGAAAGCCTTGTGATTATCCTTAGTGTCCTGTGCAATTTTTCTCTCGAAGCTGGCCTTAGACAATTTTATGTGTGCCCGTAGTTTTTGCTAATACTGATCAGTGATGCCTTCCCTTTTTGGGATTTTGCTCTATCATTTAGTAGCTTCCTCCTTCTATTGTATAGTTTGTTTATGGCTGGGGTCCACCAGACAGGACGTCTGCCTTTGGAGGATTGGGTCTTGGTTTTATTTGGGATCGCATGATCCATGCATTCCTGAAGGTGTTCATAGAATGCATTTATAAAGGATTCTGCGGTCTGGGCTGTATTTTCCACAGGCCCAGGGGCTTTGAAGGATTCCACCTCAGTTTTGAGGAGTGTGAAATTTGCTTTAGAGAAGTTTTCACTGTGGTTTTCTGGGCAGGGGTGGGGTCGGGATGTGAATATCCAGTGAGATTAGTTTATGGTCTGATCTTACCAGTGAGGGATACACTTCTGGTCTGGAGCATAGAGTCCCCATGTTGGTGATGATCATGTCCAGTATGTTTTCCCTCTTGTGGGAGAGGTAACAAGTTGTTCCATAGCATTTGAGTTTATAAATTCTAGGAACCTTTGGGCTAGGGTGTTGGAGCTAGAGTAATGCTCCCAGTCTATGTTTGGGTAGTTGAAGTCGCCCAATATAATGGTGTTTGGAGAGACCTTCATATTTTCCAGTGTTCTCAGGAAGGCCGAGTGGGGTTCCTGGGTTTGGGAGGGTGGTCTGTAGCAGGCTATAAACTGGAAGGCAGTTTTACCCACTGTTAGTTGCACATGGATAGTCTCTGATGCTTGGTGCTTTGCCACCAACCTGGAGGTGTGGGTATCTTTGATGAATATCGATACTCCCCCTCCTTTTGTGGTTCGGTCCAAGTTTTGGGAATGAAAAGCATGGTATGAGGTATAACCTGGTAGTGCTGGGGTGCTCTCGGGAGCCCTGAACCAGGTTTCTGTTACTGCACAGATATCGATGTTCTCCATGCTAAGGAGAGTTTCGAGTGCGTGCATCTTGAGGTTTAGACTTCTGGCATTGAGTAGCATTACTCTTAGTTTCTTATCCCTTGTGATACCTATGGAGGTGGGTTTGTCTTTTGAGCCTTGCCTAAAAAGGCACTATGGGGTAGCAAGAGCCTTTGCCAATATCCGAAATCCCAGGGGTGACAGGTGCAAGCCTTCCCTAGCGAGCATCGTGGCTTGTCGAGCATATCATCCCAATCTGACGGGCATTGGATCCCCTTTGAATGACACCAGTACTTAAGCCAGTTGTTGAAATTGATCATTTTGTCTTCATATTGTGGCATCATTCTTGGTGAGGGTAAGATGCTACTCAAGGTCAGGGTCATACCGCCTGGGCTACATGCTCAGAGAGCTCCTTTATGTCTCTTTTCATGTAGTCCAGGGAGGTACGTCTCAGGTCATTCACACCAGCATGGACAATGACTGAGTCATATTTGTACTTGCCTTGGAGTGACCTGAGTGCTTGTGTTATGTGGCGGATCCTAGCGCCCGACAGGCTGCTCACCGTGACCCTCTCCTTGTTCAGCCTGGTGAGCGGGACGTCAGTGTGCCTGACGATAGAGTCACCTATTACAAGTGTATCAGGTGTGTTGTTTAGTCTTAAGGGCTGTGACTGTTTGGCACACTGGCTTTGTGAGATATGTGTTGCACGTGTTTTGTTTTGGGGTAGCGGCTGCTTGGGTGTCTGCTTTGGAGGTCTCTGCTGCTTCGGCAGATCTTTATTTAGAGCCTCCGAGTATGTTTTTGTGTGATTATGTGTTTGATTTGCTGTCGTGGTAGGTCTATGTGAGACTGGAATTGTAGTGAGTGTGGTTTCCTTTTCCTCCTGACTGGTTATGCCAGTACTGAGTTGAGAGAGCTTAGCCTCCAGTTTGGCTATATGGTTGCATCTCTCACATGTGTTGGAATTTGTTGGGAGGAGGAGAGGGTTGTCTGTTTACATGAGGCAGTTGTAACATTGCCTCAAGATTCCCAGATTCACCAGCTGGACTGGAGAGGAGATTGACAACTGACCTTTGGACATGCTAGAGTAATATTGGGAATTCCTTAATAATTGAAAACCAGGGCCAGTGGGGAGTGAGGGTGTAGTGCTTTTAATTTTTAGTGCTGACTTATATAATTGCTTTAGTGAGCAAGTGCCAGGTAACTTAAGTGCAATGTGTTACAGGTAACTTAAATGCAAAAATGACAAACAGTAACTTTCTTTCAAGTGAAACAAGGAAATAAGTACAGTAAGCAATGCAGATATCACTAGTGATCTACAGAAGTGCTGAGAAGCCGCGTATTAGGTGGAATTAGCGTTCCAGGGAAATAACAAGCAAACAAACAACAAGCATATAAACAAAGCTAGATTCAGCAGGCCTGGATCTAGTGTATGCTACAGCAAACAAGGTGTACCAATTTCAGTAAGATACAGTTCAAATATTCAGGCACTATAAACCTTTAACCAGAAATTCCCAGCTCAGAAGGGCAGAGTCCAGCCTCTTCTCCCACAAGAGTGCAGACCACAAACCTTCTTAATGTAAAATAACTGGCCTGAAGCCTGAATGTCCCATTCACCAGGCTGAACAAGGAGAAAATTACAATGAACTGCCTGTCGGGTGCCAGGATCCGCCACATAACTCATTCACTCAAGTCACTACACAACAAGTACAAATATGACTCTGTCATTGTCCATGTTGGAGTGAATGACTTGAGATGTACCTCCCTGGACTACATGAAAAGAGACATGGAAGAGCTCTTGAATCATGTGGCCCAGGCAGGTATGACCCTAGCCCTGAGTAGCATCCTGCCTTCGCCCAGAATGATACCACAATATAAGGACAAAATGATTAACTTCAACAATTGGCTAAGCTTCTGGTGTCATTCAAAGGGGATCCAGTATCTATCTGCCTGGGACGACATGATCGACAGACCACAATGCATTGCCAGAGATGGTCTGCACCTGTCGCCCCTGGGACTCAGGTTACTAGCTAAGGCTCTTGCCACCCCTTTAGTGCCTTTTTTAGGCAAAGTTCAAAGGACAAAGCCACCACCGTAACCGGTACAAGCATGCAAAATCTGAAGGTAATGCTACACAGTGCTAGAAGTCTAAACCTCAAAATGCACTCTCCCGAGACGCTCCTAAAAATGGAGAACATCGATATCTGTGCAGTAACTGGGACCTGATTCAAGGCTCCAGAAAGCACCCCTGCAATACCAGGCTACAACTCTTACCACACTTTTCGGCCACGAAACCAGGATCAAAACACTAAAGGTGGAGGAGTGTCCATATTCATCAAGGATATTCACAACACCAGGTTAGTTGCCCAACACAATGCGTCTGAAATTCTCCAGGTGCAACTTAGACTAGGTAAGACTGCAATCCAAATTGTAGCTTGCTACAGATCCCCCACCATATCCCAAGATTCTCACTACACCTTTCTAAACATACTAGAAAATATTAATATACAACCAAACACCCTAATACTGGGTGATTTCAACTACCCTGCCATTAACTGGGAAAACTACTCATGTACCAACACCTTTGCCCAACGGTTCTTGGAATTCATAAATTCCAATGCCATGGATCAACTAATCCATAGTCCCACCAGGGGCTCCAATATCCTAGACCTGGTCATTAAAAACATGGGAAATCGATGCTCCACACCTATGGTCACCCCCTCGTTGGTCAAGTTCAGACCATAATCTAATCACCCTTAACATCCGCATCTCACCCCCCACCACCCAGTAAGGAAACCTCCATAAAAAACTTCTCAAAAGCCAACTTAATGCTACTGAAGTCAGAAGTTACAAACTTCATGACACCCATGCAGACGAACACTGAAAGTTTGACTGCTGAGTCCTACACTAAGGCACTGTACAAGCACATCCACTCATGCATGAATCGTGCCATTCCAAATAGAGCCAAGATGCTCTCCTCCAAAATAAGGAAGCCAATCTGGTGGTCCCCTGCCATAAACAAACTTTACAACAAGAGGAAGAAACTGTAGCATAAAAGAGGAAAATCCCAGGATGCAAAAAACTCCCTTACCAGCCTCAGTAAGAAGCTGAGATCCCTCATAAAATCCTCCAAAGCAAGTTACGAAAATAAAATTGCCAAAGATTCCAAAGGCAACCACAAGGCATTCTATAACTATGCCAAGAATCTCAATGTCAATGCTCAGTTCTGCTCTGTGCTACAACAGAATGGCATTAAATATACTGATCCCAAGGATATTGCCAGCATCCAGGCAGATCGATTCAGTGCCAACTTCACCCCCCTCTCACCCACTAAATGGCCCATCTCACTACCGGAATATTGCCAAATTCCGGTAATAATTGCCACACAGGTAAAAAACGCACTCTCCAAAGCTAAGAATACAGCATCCATGGGACCAGATGACATCCCGGGCTGTGTACTACATGAACTACAAAAAGAACTGGCACCTCACCTAAGTGTCATGTTTAATCATACCCTCACCTCCAGCTTCATGCCCACTGAGTGGAGCACAGCTACAGTTATCCCACTCCACAAGGGGGATCCACCTTGGATCCCAGGAACTACCGCCCCATCAGTCTGACGAGCCTGATCTGGAAAGCCATGGAACTTATAAACAAAAACATTGGTAACCTTAAAACACTGGACCCCACCCAGTTTGGGTTCATGATGGGCCGATCTTGTCTCCTGAACCTGATTGCCTTCTTTGAATCAGTCTCCAGAGCCGTGGAAGAGGATAAGGCAGTCCACACAGCCTATCTGGACCTCACCAAGGTCTTTGACACCATCCCCCACTCTGGAATCATAGATAAACTTACTAAGCTGGGCATTAATCCCTACGTCACTCCATGGGTTGCCAACTGGCTTACTGACAGAACCCACACTGTAAAAGTAACTGACTCCAAATCCAGCTCCAGACAAATGGAGTACCTCAGGGTTCAGTCTTGGGACCTCTCTTGTCTGGCATCTACTTCTCTGAAGTACAGGCAAACACTAAGGGACTCTGGCTAACAAAGTTCGCAGATGACTGCAAACTGGGAGCCATTATTGAATCCCCAAATGATGTGGATACTCTACAAAAGGGCCTTACAGAAACAGATGCTTGGTGCCAGAGCCATGTGCTCAAGCTCAGTGCCAAGAAATGTATAGTTATCCCCTTTGGGAAAAAACATGTACCCGTGAATTACCACATAGGTGGCAGTACACTAAACACTAAAAGTGTGATAAGAGACTTAGGGACTCAGGTGGACAGTGGTCTCACCTTTAATAACCACATCGCCACAACAGTCAGGAAATCCTTCTATGTGGCACACCTCATCACTAAGGGCTTTTCATCCAGAAAAAAGGAGGTCATCGTCCCACTGTGCTCATCCCTCATTAGACCCATTATAGAATACAATACCCCATTTGTTATTTACCTCTCAAGACATCTGCAACAACTGGAAAGGCCGCAGAAATACCTCACTAAAATAATCACAAGCCTAAAGCAGATGCCCTATGCTGACCACCTTAAAAAACTCCAGCTATACTGTGTCGCATATCGTCTACTCCGAGGCGATCTCTGTTTAACATACAAGGTCATGTCAAACCCAGAGCTGTTGGACATGCTACACTTAAAGAAATCCCAATCCCTCAGAGCCACACACTCCAGGGATCTAAACCTTGTCATCACAACAAACAAAATATGCTGGAGGGATAGGTTCCTGACCCAGAGACTCCCCAGACTCTGGAATAGACTGCCCATACATGTCAAGCAGAGCGCCTCTTTGGCCCTCTTCAAAAGGAATATTGATGACTGGATGGGAGAAAGGAAATTCACCCCGGGGATCACATCAGTCACCCTGCTAGACAGGGGTCCAGGGAAGTAAATAGTGTGGGAAGAAATAGCCAGGGAATTGTTATGGCTAGGCTTGTATAGGCCCTAGGGCTGACAGCCTAGTACCAACCTATGAACCTAAATGTATTAGAAGTTCTTGATGTTCCAAAAACTCAAACCCACCACCTTGGCCACCGATAAACTACCCGGTGAATATCTACAGATAGCCGCAAAAGCCATTGCCTACCCTGTGACCATCCTTATCAACTGATCCATCTCAGAATGTACAGTACCCCATTTATGGAAAATTTCCCATGTCATACTACTACACAAAGGGGGCAAGTCCTTTGAACTCAACCCCAGTTAGGGGTCGCCACAGTGGAACTCCGGTCCGCTAATGATTGGTAGTTGATTTTTATGTGCCGAGTTACCAGCTCTGACGCACAACCTTTAACGAAGGTATGCCCATTCACACATGTCTCCACGCAGAAGACGCTCTAGCTGAGAATTGAACCGGACAGCGTCTTACTGTGAGGCGACAACGCTACCGCAGCACCACCACTAAATCAACTGCCACTAGCACACAAAGTATTTTTCCACTCCAACAAAATCCCAGCTCTTCAACAACTTATACAACCTCACATCACAGCCAGAACCTTGAGATCTAGTACCCTAAATCACCTAGAAGTCACCAAGTAAGCGAGGCAGGTGAAGCTGTCTGTAGCCACTCCATTTCAAAACTCTGGTACGCCCTTCCTACCGAGCTAATATCCAATAATTCTGCCACCCAATTCAAAAAACTTCCTAAAACTCACTTCAAGAACAACAGGCTATGCTGTTGTCTCTCCCAAAGATAAGTACCAGAATTCTAAACAGCTACCATACTCTCCATTAATGATAGCTAGAGTCACATACTAAATATGGCCTTTATGTAACCATAAGCAATAAAATGCAATCCACTGTCATGATAAGCAAGTATCACCTACTTATTTTTCTACTATATTAAACCAATGTACAATTTGTTATATTCTAAATGTATTGCTATGTCATCCATTAAACTATTCACAGTAACTTTCTGTAACACCTGAGAAATTAAACACACGGGATTGTCAAGATTTGACAATAGTACCAACTACTCTATCTGCCTACTATTGAATGATTTCTATATATAATACATCTTGTTCTGATTGTACCATGTAATATCTGCTAAGTTATATTCTCTTCTAAGTTATTCATATTTTCCTTTAAATTTGTAAGATACTGTCAGTCTTAAAATGTTAACTTCCTGAATGTAAATATCTATCATTGTGAACATGTCAATTTATGTAATTGGAGCTTTTCTCCCCGGGCCTCCACTGAAAATGGACCTGTGTCCAGTTCGACTTTTCCGGTTAACAAATGTAAAATAAAATAATAAAATAAATAAATAGTGGCATTCATGCTTCCTGTTGTAAAAACACATCCATATGCTCTTTATCCTTGGACAGTTCCAAAATGAATTAAAGAGATTGCATGTTTCCTCATTGAAGAGTTGAATACACCACAATGTTTCTGCCAGCAACCACTCCAAATATTGATTTACACCAAACATTCACAACATTGCAAAATGCTCTGCACAAAGGCTGACCTAACACACCAGAAAGCTGGTGAAATATTGATTGGTATAAATTAAAGAATTGCACCAGCTTTCCGGTGTGTTGGATCAACCTTTGTGCTGAGCATTTTTGCTGTGTTTTCCTGACAGACAAACCACTTGCCCCTGTTTATGCTAAACAGCCATATCTGTGATGGCATTGGATAATCATACAACAGAAGAATCGCCTGCCTTGCCAAGGTGGGGGACTTCAATCTAGACAGCAGATACTGAGTTGCAGTCATTTTCATAAAATTTTTTTTATAGATTTGCCAGTGGTTTGCGATAATTAATAGAGCGTCTGACCTGATTAATTCATGAAATAATCTTTTGTTGTGGTTAACAAGACCTCTTGCCAAGGGAAGGAGGGAAGCTTTAGTCTTGTATAGACTAGCATGCTTCCATTCCAAGTTCTTAAAACCACACCCAGAGGAAGCAGCTCCCTGAAAATGAGCCACTAAAACTGACCCGGCAGTAAAGGTTGTTGTCATTTTTTGTAAGAGAGCAAGCACCCCCTCTCTGAACTTGTACATGCTACATTCACACTCACATAAAGCTGAAAAATGGAGAAATCTCCAGAAGGAAAGGAAAGGGAACTTTGCTGGTGTGGTTTCAGATTGAGCACTGTGAGTGATTTCCTGTGATCGGGAAGTTGAACTTTGCTGAACTGCGGTCGGTGTGTTGGTTCCTTCAGCAGACTGCTCTCAAGGAGTAGCAGAGCAGCTGACTAACATTGACTGACCACAAAAAACAAAGATGTTTAGGCTGATGAAGTGGAGTATGCTGAAAACCAAGAAAAAGTAAAAAACAAAACACTTCTTCACAACGTGAGCAATTTATTAGCGAACAAAGCTTTCAGACATCAAGTCCTTCCTCTGTGTTTCAAATAAAGTAACAAACAAACTCCATTAAGTGTTAAAGTATGTATAAATCACATGACACAGCCAACCTATTAAAGTAACAAACCAATTAAAACACATTCATTAAAAGCATTCAGTAATAAAAGCTTTAAAAAAAAAAAAAAAATATATATATATATATATATATATATATATATATATATACAAAAAATATATACATAGTGCGAATACACTTTACAAACACCAAAGAAATTTTTTTTCTTTCTTTCTATATATCCTTTAGCCCACTGCATTCTGTTTTAACTTTAAAATAGGTTTTAAAGTCACTTGCTTATTATAAAATATAATTACTAGACTGGATGTTAAAGAGGTGACCTGTGCCTGACATATAAGGCCATGTCAAACCCAGATTTGATGAATATGCTTCACCTCAAAAAATCTAGATCCCTCAGAACCACAAGACTTAAACCTTGACACGGTTATAAATAGAACGTGCTGGAGGGACAGATTCATCACCCAGAGACTCCTATGCTGTGGAACAAAATCGGTACATGTGAGGCAGAGCACGCTGGCCTTGTTCAAGAGGAATCTTGACCAATGGATGATTACTTCAGTGTCACTGCTTGACAGAGGCACAGAAAATGATAGGCATAGTTTTTATTCAAACTAATAGGCTTATAAATGCCCTTGGGCAGATAGCCTAGTATGAACCTATGAACCTATGAACCTATGAACCTATGAGTGGATTGTTCGTTTAAGGGCTGATTCATATCCTGGCCTTAATAAGCAAGTGACTTAGGTGTGTGCCCCCCACATCCCCCCACTTTAATATTCTTCCTCTGAGACCGCACTACAGTGGGGACAAGGGAAACTTCCGTTACCTGCACCGTAGTACAGCCTCGGCAACAGGCATACTTACGCAAAAGTGCTTCTTCAGTGAAAAGCACTTTCAGATAAGTATGCCCAGTCGTTTGCTCATCCGAGCAAACATCCGGAACCCATATATATATATATATATATATATATATATATATATATATCTACACAGACACACACACACACACACACACACACACACATATATATATATATATATATATATATATATATATATATATATATATATGGGTTCATTACGAAATTTCAAAATCCCAAAATCTCGAGTTTCAGAATATCAAGTTCAGAATCTCAAAATTGTGAACCCCCCCAAAACACCACCCAACACACTAAAACATGTGTATGCAGGGGGGAAAGCCCACCTGCATCTCCCATGTGGGGGGCTGTGTCCCCTACACCCCCCACAACTTAAATATACCAACTCCGAGATCGCACTACAACGAGGATAAGGGAAATCTCCGGGTCCACGCTGTATGCCGATCTCCATTCAGGATTTCAAAGTTTTTAAACTTCGAACGTACATATGATCTTCGATCATATGAGATTTGAAATTCTGAACGGAACCCATATATATATATATATATATATATATATATATATATATATATATATGTGTGTGTGTGTGTGTGTGTGTGTGTATGTATGTATGTGTATCTATATAGATATTAACTACAGTTTTTTCATGTTTTTTCTCTATACTCCTATACTTCTTGTGTACATATATTGCTACACAAGTTTTTTGGTCTGTATAATCTCTGGAGCTTGTCTCCTCGGGTCTCCACTGAAAATGGGCTTTTGGCCCAGTTGGACCAACCCAGTTAAAAAAAAAATGTCAAATAAATAACTGTTAGACTAACAGGTTTTGAACTCTAGCATATGTTTCTGAAGACTGTGAAGTCTGAAACTAAACTTAATATGTCAGTCATTATTTAGTGAATGCAGTCCTCAATGATTTGCCAGGAAAAAAAAAACACAAAGTTTATGAATAATAAACCCAACATATGGGTCTAAATCTGGAACATACTGTGAAATCAGAGACAGTTGATAGCTGTGCTGTGAAAATAAAAAAAAATATCCTGTTTGAGCTGTCTTGTATGCTAGGCCAACTTTTCTACTGTAAAAAATTGATGTGCTGAAAAAAACTGTTTTTTTAAATTTGATGGATCAAGCATCTTCTAAGAATGTCCACTTGAAATTTATACTAGGTCATCCTAGTTCTGTTTCCTTTTCATTCAGACATTTCTCCTCTGAGTTTCTTACATAAAGGTTATTTTTCAGCCTCATTGCAACTTTCAGTCATAGCACTAAACCTGAACAAGATTTATAACATGGGTTATACACACAAATCTAAAATGGGGAACAGTGGATCTGTTACAAGAAAGGCAGAAAAAATGAGTCACACTCCAGTTGCTCTGGCAACCTTAACTTGAACATTTATAGATCAAATTCTTGTTTATCAGGCTATGCTTTCATGTCTCTTCTAATGAGCATTTTTAAAACTATGCCTGGTGTCTGTTCACTTGACTAGGTTATTATAAATCTTATAAACAGTATCCACCAATGTCTTCTTTTTGTAGAACTGCTATTTTTTTCTAAATGGTAGTTTTAATAATCTAATTTTCTGTTAAAAATTTCATGGTTGTGTTTTTCTTGCTGGCCAGTTATAAAGATGTATTTAGTTTAATCATACATTGTGTTCTGACACCATCGTCTGAATGTTTTGATGCTAAGCATGTTCTTTTTGAGTCAATATCTGGAAGTTACTCTTGCTTTCTGTTATCCTGTGGGATTCATATCGTGATTTTTTCAGAGTTTATTTTAATAGTTATGTAATAATGATATTAGCATGCTGCATTTAATTATGGTGAGGTGCTGATGATTTAAGCATATGCTTAAATTACTGTATTTTTTGTTTTTCTCTCTACTGCATTTTCACTTAATATCTGTACATGTTTCTACAGGTAAATCCTGATTTGGTCACTTATGTCTTGCATAAAAAACACTAAAATATCAGTTGTCCCTATATTATAGGAGAAAGCAATTTATTTCTTCTAAATCTTGAATTAAACTACAAGTCCACTTGTAAATTTACAACAAAGGCTCTTTATCTTTAGTAATAAAGAGAATGTTAGTCTTTGTGATTGACTAAGGTGATCGTATGATCTACCAAATCTTCCAGTCCTGTAAGAAGTATCCCACTCTGGTCAAAATAAAAATGTGGCCACCCTAACAGCGGTTTAACATTGTAACTCTCTACAAGATATGGTATATGTCACAGATGATGTTTATAATTTTAGTCCCCGTCTCCCCCACCCTATCCCATTCAACATCAACCTCCCTTTTCCTCTTCGGACATGCATTCCCATCATCCACAGCATTGATGTACAACAGAAAAGGGAAGTAAGAGCCTAGGACTTCAGCCATTATCATAGAAAGTACCTGTTTAAGATTATACATCATATACATTTTTTTTCACTTTACTGGTGATGAATTATGAAAAGCTTTCACCATATCAGAATACCAGCAAGTTCTATGTAAAATAAGTGCTTAAAAATAAACAAATGTATGTGTAATGTGTTGTATCCATAAGATTCCGTAATGGAATGTTGTTGAAAATGATAGCATCTTCCTTGCATGCAGCAGTACTACTTGAAGTTTGAGCAACTGGATCACGCAGTAAACCAGATGTAGCAGAAATTAGTGTTTTCCTGATTTAGCACGAAATTGAACACATTGAGGAGAGCATCATATGTATCAGATCCAGAAATTAAAGGAAGTCAGGCAACTGCCAACCAGTGCAGTGTATTGTGAGACATAAAAAAATGTATACAGTGGTTTCCATAAGTTCTATACAAATATTTTATTAAGCATCAGTTTCCCTACCACCATCAGTCAGTACTGCATGGAGATAAAACTTTAGAAATGTCTGTGCATGATTTGGTAAATATTGCATTTAACCTGACTTGCTTAATGTTTGTATTTAATGGTAGCATATCATGGTCCTGCAGATTACAAGTGTACACCCTCACAGGTACACACAAGCACATGTGAAGGAACCAATGAGAACAGAATAAGTAAACCTGTATGTTTCTAGGTATTAATTATTTAGTTATTTTACAAGAAAAACGGGCTGTATTTTTACAAGGTAAATGGGTTTGTCCCCACAACCTAGCCTCACTATGGAGTACTTTCCTCCCCTTAACATACAGGATTGTAATTGGGTATCTGATTGTAACTAGTGTATGTGTTCAAGTCATGAGTGCCAAGAAATTCACCTTGAGAGTGATGCTGAAGAGTTGAACCTTGGCATCCATGGCGAGAACAATTAGTAATGTTGATGACTGTTAAAACCAGATCACAATTCTTCCTACAGCATGGAACTTTATCTGCTCTATGAACTACCAGTTAAAGAAAAAAGATTAGAGGAGTGGGAAGTGTTTTACCAGTTTTAGAAAGCTTGTAAAACAAATAGCACCAGCAAACAGACAGAAACAAAGTGCCCCCTAAAAAAATAAATGCTTTAAAAACTATTAGTTAATTTTTGCCACACTCTTTGTTAATTATGTTTGGCAGAGTAAAGCATTTAACAGAGCTTTTAAAGGCGTTTTATTTTCTGCTGCTGTTCTTTGCTTGTAGCCATTATCGACTGTCATTCAATCCAGTAATTAATTTTAACAGCGGTTAGGGATGGGTGCTTAACAAACGTTTATTCACATCTTTGTGACAACAGAAAGGTGCTTAACAAGCTTGTCTTGTTTCTGTTTTCAGGACTTATTAGCAACACCTAGTGTAGTACATAATACTTTACGGCATCAGACAGAGTGGAAAGGAGACAGTGCATCTACATACTACTTGAACTGAAGCTCAAATGAACATCTGGGTCAGTTAGGAGCTTCGTAAGACAAAGGCCCTGGTTTTGTGTGTGTGTCTGTGTCTGTGTCTGTGTGCACACTGTTCTGCATTTGACAATATGAACTATTTTGTATTCATAGTTGTGTTATTGGTGATGAGGGGTATTATAGGGCATTGCACTGTAAGGTGCTCTGTTGAAAAAGATCTGATTTTCTCGGTTGTATGACAGCACACCTGAAGTTGGACAGTATACTGTGATATGACACATTCTGTATATTTTAAATTCCCAAATTTCACATTCTTGCAGAAATCTTCGTGATCTGATTAAGAGCTAAACTGCAGAAATTGAGATGATGTTGCATTGTAACATGACTATATCTGGATCAGTTGTTTGGGAAAAACAGTAATATTATTATTATAAATTATTCATTGCATACTAGCTTTGAGATATTCCAGCTAAAGTATCTCTTTTCCTCACTCTTAGAAGCACCCCAGGGGATGATAAACCCCAGGGATAAAAAGCTCTCTTCATTACCACAACTTTTGATCTTATTGACCACATCCTGTTCCTTCACTCTATCCAAAAATTGGAGTTAGCTCTAACACAATCACCTGGTTCCAAGATTACTTAACAGTTGGGTATCTCAGAGTCAAAATCAGGTCATTCGTATCACCTCTGGCACTCCCTCACCAATCGAGTTCTCCAGGACCCCATTCTCGCCCCACTGTTGCCATCAGTCTTTATTAGCAAACTACCCTCCAACCTCTCTAACCTTTCTATCACTCTCTATGCACATAGCATGGTTATCCTTCGATCCTGCGTCCTGCATTCAACTATTCAAACCCAGTTTCAGTCTGACCTCCACTCTCTTAATTCTTGGCCAGTCAACCATAAGCTACTTCTAAACCCCTCCAAAACAAAAAGTATGATACTTAGAACCTCACAAAAGCTGGAAAAAAACTTCTAAAAATGTCAGCATGTTAGATCTCAATATTATCCCGGTAAATGCAACCATGTTGTTAAAATACCTAGGTTTATATCCGGACTAGTCACTTAACTTTCATAACTGCACTGAAACATCAGGAAAAAGATTAATTCTCTTTTATTCTTGTCATGAAAATATATACCTTTCCCTCCTGGCCAGGAAGAGCTGCAATAGGCAAAGGAATCCTCCTTACCCAGATTCAATACGTGCATCCCATCATAGCCCCAGCATGTTAAAAAATCTCATCCACTCTATAGTTCATTGAAAATCAAGTCTGCTGACTCGTTTCCCTCTCCCTTCAAAGGAACACAGCTGCACCATGCTTTCCAAAGCCAGATAGCTCCCAGTCTCCGACAGAGTTGAGCTACTCCAAGGGATCTTCTTTTCAAACTATTTCAGCCAGGTACCTTCCCACTCTTACTGCTAAACCCCATAATAAAACCACACCCTACAACCTTCACAACCTCTCCCAATTAACTCCTTTAATCTAAATCCCCCCAAAACAAACTGCAGTGTACTGACTTCTCCTTCCCCATTCTTGCACCCAGTCTCTGTCAGTCTCCTCCACAATCACCTAAAAGAAACCTCATCTTTCCCTGTTTTTAGAACACAACTCAAAATGTACCTCCACAAAAAAGACTAACTGGAAGTGCTTTTACCCTAGACACATCATCTAATGCTCACCCCCTTTCATCTGCATCACTTTGGCCTTCTGTTCTCACCTGCTGCTTACCTTCCATATTTACTACTAAAATGCATCTACCTTTGTTTTTCTACTCTATTAATAATTTCTGCTCTTTGTTTCAAACTGTCTGTAACATCCTCTGCATTCCGTGATTACTCCTCATTTGAGAATGAGTTTATGTGAATTTCTTCACCCGGGCTGTACCTGCAAATAGTCTGTTGTGATCAGTGTACTACCCTGGTAAAATAAAAATAAAATAACTCTTGCATACCAACATGCACCCTCTCAGGCCTTATTGTAACGTGCATTAAAACACGCAGTCAGTCTTCTCAGCTTAAGACACTGTCATTAATGAAAGGGCAAGAAAAAATAAAAGGAACATAGGAACTTAAAAACAATTCTAGGCAAGCAATCATAAGAAAAATAAGATACCTAGCTAGTTACATCTTTAAGTACACACAATTTCTTCGTCCCATTTTGCTTTCCAGTAGCTAGGGCTACTTTTCTGTTGTTTAGTACAAGCCATATAACCGTTATTTTGTGAACAACATGAAGCTTTTCTGTCACTTTTTCCCAGCTGGCATCATGATCTTCAGCTGTGAGATGAGAGGCAGCAGTCTGATTGGGGGGGAGGGCAAAAAGGCATACCACTGTGTTTGTCTGTAATGTGCTGGGCAGTTCTTTTTTGGAGGGTAGACCAGCTAGATGGCGCCTTTTATATCACTACTAGCTGTTAAATTTAAACTGTTTTCACTGTTCGACTTTAAAGAATTGCTCATATTGTAACTCATTGTAGCCTTCTGTGCAATCATCCTAGTGATTCCTGTAGTATCAAGTATTGCCTCATCATAATTGCATTGATAGTTCCAAGACTGTGCTGCATACAAACTATTAGGATATTTTATCTTAAAGCTTATGTGATGGAGAGCACAACTGTATTAATATCAGACCTCTGTCTAATGCAATTAAAGAGGTTATTTGTATACTATTTATTTTTATTGTAATAATTGTCATATGTTCCTAAATATCTAACAATCAAGTGGCACAGATAGAATTGCCTAGCCTCATATGAAATCTTGGGCCTAAATTAGTTTGCCGAAATAAACCTATTCGTCGACCCCTATTCAGCAAAAATCGCTTCAGAGATTCACTGAATTTACCAAGGGCAAAGACGTGGTTGGCCAACTACAGAACTTTGCCCTTTTCTCCACTGTAGTGAGATCTTGGAGTTGGTATATATAGTTAGGGCGGTGTGTGGGAGGGGTGGGTTCAGTTCATTTAGATGTTGGTCCGTTGTACTGCAGGCAAGTATTTCCTTGCCCTTGGTAAATTCAGTGAATCACTGAAGGGATTTTCACTGAATAGGGGTCAGTAAATAGGTGTTTGCTGAAATAAAATTTCGGCGAACTAATAGACCCGAAATCTCATGGCTTTATGAAGAAAATGCTGCTGGCGGTAATTGTATAGCTTGAAAGGTTACGAAGATATATTAAACTGTTTATATAACATTACAAAAATCAATATTTGGCTTATAAAATCCAGTTTGACTTAGAATTAAATGAATGCTGTCACTGTTAAGATTGCTTTGTTCTAAATAGTTTTGACATTTACAATTTTTTAGTAACACTTATGGTTCTAGAGATATGACCATTTATTTGAATTTGTGAGTCTATAACTTAATTTTTTTTAAAAGCTCATGCCACACCCACTGGAAGATAGGCTACAAACTTGAAAGAGCTCCATTGGAGGGAATGAGTTAAGAAATGTAAGAGTCCAGCAAGGCAGGGTATCTTTTCAGTGCTGCTTATGAGGCAGCCTGTCCTCTATTAATATTCATGGTTGCTGGATAGATAAGCAACCCAAGGAAGAGTGCTTACATTCATCAGATTAACAAGTAAGGGAAGAAGTAAGTCATTATTGTGTTGAAACGATTCTTTGCAAAATACAGAACTGTGAAAATAAAATTAATGTTTGCTTTAAGCATGTTGTTATTAAAGATAATTTCTCACAACCAAATGTAGAACAGTCAGGGTGTTTCTTTTTATTTCTAATATTGTCATTTTTCTGTTTTGCTTTCCCTGCAGATCTTCCTATGCACTTAAATGCTGCAATGTTTGAAGCCAATGGTGGTTGTGGATTTGTTTTGAAACCCCCGGTTTTCTGGGACAAGAACTGCTTAATGTATCAGCAGTTTTGTCCTTTAGAACGAGAAACAATGGACAATGTGGAACCTGTTGTTTACTCACTGATGGTAATTATATATGTTGTTTTCTGAATTAAGTACAAAGTAAGATGTGGTCTGATTATTTTGATAATGCAGAACAAAGTAGGAACAGAACATAATCCTTTTTGTTACAATTATTATAGCTGCACTACATAACTGGGGTGCAAGTTATGCAGGTATTCACTTATTGAAAAGTGGTCCAGGTTACGTGGCCGAAAAGTGTGGTATGAGTTATAGCCTGGTAATGCAGGGGTGCTCTCTGGAGCCTTGAACCAGGTCTCCATCACTGCACAGATGTCGATGTTCTCCATTTTAAGGAGTGCCTAGAGTGAGTGCATTTTGAGGTTTAGACTTCTAGCATTGAGTGGCATTACCCTCAGTTTCTGCTTGCCTGTTGCTGTTACGGTGGTGAATTTGTCATTTGAACCTTATGTAAAAAAGGCACTATAGGGGCAGCAAGAGCCTTAGCCAGTATCTGGAATCCTAGGGGTGACAGGTGCAGGCCAGCTCTGGCAAAGCATCGTGGTCTGTCGACCATGTCGTCCCAGGCAGACAGATACTGGATCCCTGTAGAATGACACCAGAAGCTTAGCCAATTGTTGAAGTCAGTCATTTTGTCCTTGTACTGTGACATCATTCTGAGTGAAGGCAGGATGCTACTCAGGGCTAGGGTCATACTTGCCTGGGCTACAAGATCGGAGAGCTCTTCCATGTCTCTCTTCATGTAGTCCAGGGAGGTACATCTCAGGTCATTCACACCAACATGGACAATGACAGAGTCATATTTGTACTTGTTGTCTAGTGACCTGAGTGCATGGGTTATGTGGCGGATCCTGGAACATGACAGGCAGATGACAGTGAACTTCTCCTTGTTTAGCCTGATGAGTAGGACATCAGTGTACCTGATTATAGAGTCACCTAGTGTTTTGGGTACGTTGTTTTGTCTAATATATTATATATGTTATAATATTATATATATAGGTTCATAGGTAGGTACTAGGCTATCGGCCCAAAGCCTACGTAAGCCAAGCCAGCAAAGTACCATAGCTTACGCCACCCAAGAAAGTTATATTCCTGTGCCACTGTCCAACAGAGACACAGAAGTGATCCCCGGGGTGTATTTCCTATCTCCCATCCACTCATCAAGATTTTTCTTGAAGGGTGCTAATGAAGAGCGTTGCTTGACATAGATGGGTAGCTTGTTCCAAAGTATAGGAAGTCTCTGGGACAGGAATCTATCCCTCCAGCATGTCCTGTTTATTGTGGTGACAAGGTTTGGGTCCCTAGAGCGTGTAGCTCTGAGGGATTGGGATTTCTTTAGGTGTAGCATGTCCAACAGCTCTGGGTTTGACATAGCTTTATATGTTAGGCAGAGATCACCTCGGAGTAGGCGATATGCTACAGAGTAAAGCTGGAGTTTTTGAGGCGGTCAGTGTAGCACATTTGTTTGAGGCCAGTAATCCTCTTTGTGAGGTACTTCTTTGGCCTTTCCAGCTGCTGCAGATGTCTTGTGAGGTACATTCCAAAAGGGGCGTTGTACTCTATAATGGGTGTAATGAGTGATGAGTAGAGGGGAACAATGACCTCTTTTTTCCTGGATGAGAACCCTTTTATGATGAGGTGTGCCATGTAGAAGGACTTCCTGACTACTGTGCCGATGTGACTATCAAAGGAGAGACTACTGTCCACCTGGGTCCCAAGGTCTCATCACGCATTTGATGTTAAGTAGATTGCTGCCTATGTTGGTAGTTCATGGGTACAGAGTTTTTACCAAAGGGGATGACACTGAACTTTTTGGCAATGAGCTTGAGGCCATGGCTCTGACACCAGGCATCTGTCTCAGTGAGGACCTTCTGTAGGATGTCCACATCATTTGGGGACTTGACTAAGGCTCCTAGTTTGCAGTCATCTGCGAACTTCGTTAGCCAGAGGCCTTCTGTGTTAGCCTGTACTTCAGAGAAGTGGATACCAAACAGGAGAGGTCCCAGGACGGAACCCTGTGGTACTCCACTTGTCACTGATTGGAGTCTGCAACTTTCACAGTGTGGTTTCTGTCAGTGAGCCAGCTGGCAACCCATCTTGTGACGTAGGAATTTATACCTAGTTTAGTGAGTTTAGCTGTAATTCCAGAATGGGGGATGGTGTCAAAAGCCTTGGCGAGGTCAACATAGGCTGTGTGAACCACCTTACCCTCATCCACGGCTTGCGTGACTGCCTCAAAGAAGTTGATCAGGTTCAGGAGGCATGATCTGCCTTTCACAAACCTGAACTGGGTGGGATCCAGAGTTTGGAGGTTACCAATGTCTTTGTTTATGAGTTCCATGATTATACGTTCCATGGCCTTGCAGACCAGGCTCAACAGGCTAATATGTCAATAGTTCCCAGGATCAGTGGTGGCTCCGCCTTTGTGAAGTGGAATAACTGTTGCTGTGTGCCATTCAGTGGGCACAAAGCCTGATGCGAGGCTATTATTGAACATGGTGCTTAAGTGGGGAGCCAGTTCGTTCTGAAGTTCATGTAAAACGCAGCCTGGGATGTTGTCCGGTCCCATGGATGCTGTGTTTTTGGCTTTAGAGAGTGCAGCTTTTACCTGCATAGTTGTGATTACAGGGACTCTGCATTCTTCCTGTATAGATATGGGCCCTTTAGGGGGTGAGAGGGTGGTAAAGTTAGCACTGAACCGATCTGCTAGAATGTTGGCAATATCAGTTGGTTCTGTAATTTTCGTGCCTTTGTGCTGTAACTCAGAGCAGATCTGGGTGTTGCCATCTAGATTCTTGACATAGCTATAGAATGCTTTGTGGTTGTCCTTGGATTTAGTCTCGATTTTGTTTTCGTAGCTATATATGTTTGCCCATAATATCTGAATAAGTGAGTGGGATATTCATGACAGCATCAAGGAAACATTTTCCTACTGTGTTTTTTTACTTAAGTTTTGGATTTTTCTTGATATATTGACTGATTTTCTTAGTATATTTTATTTTTTATTTATTTTCCATTTGTTTACCAGGTTAGTCCGACTGAACACAAGGTGACCGTTTTCAGCAAAGGTTCGGGGAGAAAAGCTCCAGATACATAGTAAACAATTATAAAAATAATAAAAATAAATTATACAAACATAGCTATTTTGTACAAAGAGCACAGAAAATATAAAAGGACTAAAATCAGAGTTTTACAATTGATGCAGCATACAGTGGTTAGAATACTGAGAAACAATTAAACAAGATAATATAAAACAAATATACAATTGCTTGAACATAAATTCAGAAAGAAGTTTCCATAGACAAACAGGGTCATAAACTAGAAATCATAACTATACTGATATGATTTATATTGTATTTGTCTTGTTTTAATGATGGTATATGTGTGTGTATTATTGTACGTGTCATATGTGCACAAATATTTGTATTAATCTATGTATTTACAGTATATTGACAAAGTACTGGGTCACGTCAGAGGCTTGGGAGGTCATTGTTACGAAAACTGAGAACTGTTGTAAAGCTTGGCATTGAATACCATAAGTTCAGGTTATGCTATAAGAGAATAACTATGCAAAGATAACCATGTCAGCAGCCAAAATGCATTCTAAACTGAATGTTTTACTCTGCACATTAAGAAATGGATAGATTGGCCCAAACTCAGGACTGATGGCTGTGCTTTGTTTTTTTTTTTGTTTGTTTTTATTCCTGGTGTAATGCTATTCAGAAGTGAATAGACATATAAGGAAACAGTTTTAGTGGCAGACCAGGCTGTGAATTATTTGATGTCTATTGTCATGCAAAGCTGATGAAATAATTGAATCTACCCAAGCTGGAAATGTGAGACTGTAGCCCACTGAAGGAGGGACGATGGGAGGAGTAACTTGGCCAGGAATTGAAACTTGCAAAACTGCTCCTTGTGAAAAGTCTTTTTTATCTCAGTAATTTGTTGACACTTTTTCAAGTTACTTTCAGAGAATGCATAGTACATCAATAGGAACAACATTTGTAAAACTCAGCACATTCCAGTCAATGACACATGAGCACTCTCAGACTTGGCATTTTTTTCAGGTGGTCCATTCTAAGTGAATGGAAGTCTAGTCTGACAATAAATGGTAGGGCTATTTGTTCTCACAGTCTGTGCATTGAGACAGAGTTAACTTTCCAAAGGAATCACAATGTCTGCCCCTATGAGGGCAGATGAGTAAAAAAATAAATAAAATTAGGAATGAATACTTATTTTGCTGCAGACAGCTTTAGGTGGTGCAGTAAATCATGGCAAGATAAAAAATATATGTTTTTTCATTGTTTGCCCGTAGTGGTCCTTTAAGCCCCTTCCCACATTAGTAATGCATGCTCACCCTAACCCTAGTGATGCATGTTATTGTAAAAAGACTCTGTTGCACTACCACTATTCAGACAAGTTTGATCTGAATTTTGTAAAGTCATGTTTAGTACATCAAAAAAAGAAATATACTGAGCTTCAGTTGTGTGTTGTCAGTATTATGAATGGCTGACTTGTTTTGTTTGATGCTTTATGTTTCAAACATTTAAAGTGGCTTCATCTGTGAGCATATCTGTATATGGTTACAGCTGACTTGGTTGACACATGTTTGTGCAATGCAACTGAGTAGCTTTAAAATGTCAGTGAAAGACTAACTTGGGCAAGTACCAGCTGGTCATCAAAAGTAAATGGTGGGGCAGGGAGTCTGAGTGTGAATGTGTATGGTGTGTTGTACAGCCAGGCTAAGGGAATAAATTTAGTGTGTGTGTGTGTGTGTGTGTGTGTGTGTGTGTGTGTGTGTGTGTGTGTGTGTGTGTTAGAGTAAGGGTTTGGTAAGGGGATAGACTGAATGTGTTTGGTAAAGGGATAGATAGGGCTGCACTACCTTTCTCATCTGTACTGACCCTAACCAAAATCTAAGACCTACCCCTGCCCTTTACACTAACCATAACCATACTCAATAAATTACAAAAATCCCTTTCCCTGTCCGAGAGACTTCCCATACTCTGGAGCAAACTACCTATCTGTATCAAACAAAGCTCCTCATTAGCACTCTTCAAGAAAAATCTTGATGATTGGATGGGAGACAGGAAATTCACCCCGGGGATCACTTCTGCGGCTCTGCTTGACAGGGGCACAGGAAAATAATTTTCTTGGGTGGCGAAAGCCAGGGTACCTTTTTGGCTAGGCTTATATAGGCCCTGGGGCCAATAGCCTAGTTACCTACATATGAACCTAACAGTGCGACTACATGACAAGAAAGGAAACAGAGGATACACAACACAATAATGCATAAAACTAAATTTATCCACATAACTAACCCTTATCCTAAGCCTAATCTGCAGACACTTGCACATCCACACCAACAGTTTTAAGACAGTCTTGCGCATCTTCTCAACCACCACTCTTTCATTCCAACATTAATTTTCCTGCACTCACTTCTATCTACTTATACTATGTAAATCTATATCTCAAGTACAAAATGTGATTCATACAAATGAGCATCCACTCATTTGTGCATTCTCTCTTTTACATCCACAAAAACTTTTCAGTCAAACAAATATTCATCCTTTTGAATTACAACCATACATATATATATATATATATATATATATATATATATATATATATATATATATATATATATATTTATATCACAAACACGATACACACACTATCAAAGTGGGTGACTCCACATCAACCAGCAGACATATTACCAGCAGGGTACCACAGGAGGCAGTGCTGGGCCCCCTACTATTTAGTATATACTTTTCAAAAAGTTCAGGTCAAAACTAAAGGGGTTGTGGCTGACCAATTTTGCAGATAAGTGCAAACTGGGTGCAATTACTGAATCCCCAAATGATGTCAGTATACTCCAAGAGGGTCTTACGTGGACGAGTGAATTGAGTCTTAGTCACAGTCTCAAACTGAATGCAAAGAAATGCATCATCATTCCCTTTGGCACAAACACTGTCCCTTCCCTCTATCAAATCAACAACAGTACCCTAAGTAAACACAAAGTGATTAAGGGACTTTGGATCACAAGTTCAGTATGACCTTAACTTTGACTACCATGTGCCTACTGTAGTAAGGAAGTCTTTCTACGTAGCACTCTTGATTAGTAAAGGCATCCCCTCCAGAGTAAAATATATCATAAGCCCTCTGTACTCAGCACTAATCCAGCCCATAATTGAGTATAACGTCCCATTCGGCATGCACCATACAAAGCACCTGCAGCAATTGGAGAGACCTCAGAGGTTTCTAGCAAAGAAGATCAAGGGACTCCAGCACTTGCCTTACACAGACTGACTAAAATCCCTGTCACTATACTCTGTTTCTTAGAGGAGACTTATGCCTAGCTTACAGAGCAATCTCAGAAACAAACCTAATGAACTTGCTGCATATCTGTAAATCGAACAAGGCTAGGGCTACCCATTCCAGGGACCTAAATATGGCCTGCAACTTAAATAAGACATGCTGGAGGGACAGATTTATCTCCCAGCAACTGCTGCATCTTTGGAATAGACTAACTTTTCATGTGAAACAGGGCACCTCTATGACACTGTTCAAGAGGAACCTGGACGAGTGGATGGGGCAGTGTAAATTCTTACTGGGGTTAGCACCCACAACCCTCCTGGACATGGGCAGCCATTACTAAATGCAACCTTGCATATTTAACTAACATTTCTATGGTATTACAAAACAGTTAGGCTTGAAATGACCTCTGGGTCGATAGCATAGTGATCTCCTGTGATCCTATGAGTCCTTAAATCTAATTAACTGCACACATTTCCAGAAGATGTATTCCCAATTTCACCTTTTCTTCCCTTCACAAGTCTCATAACTGTTCCCTACTTGAGGCAAAATCCTCTTATGTCTGCTTGGATTATAAAGGTACCACTGTACAGATTTCCATTCAGATATCCAAAATCTTCTACAGCATACCTAGGGAACTTACAAATTTGCTCACATTTTTCTTCTGTAATTTGTTGTTCCAATATTCCTTCTCAAACTTTTCTACTCTGCTGTGATTGATTTCTTACAGTTATAATGCAGTTTATAGTCGGTGTTAATTGTTCCTTTCTTGATAATGTCTTCTGTTATCTCATTTACTAAAAACCATACCAAAGCTGGTCTTTCTGTCAATATTCACTTCTGTCTCTCTCTCACTATCTACATTTTGCTAACAGTCCCTGATGACTCTCTGAACTGCAAGTCAGATGCCTGCTTGGCTTCAGCCCATTCTATCACTTTGCCTTTTTACCATATTTTCTCCCAGCAGTATGGTTCCTTTGCTAATGTCTGCCACTTAATTTCTGCCATGTTGTGCATGTTTTCTGTACTCTTAGTTGCATGCATTCCAACTGGCACCTTTCTCCACTCCCTCACTGGTTTAATCTTTATAATTTTTGCTGCCAGTTTATAGTATTCTGTGTAATCACTGATCTTCTCCTCAAGGGCTGGCTTTCATAACTGTAGTCCCTCTGCATATCCCTTGTACTTCCACCTTTTTCCAACATTGTTTTTGTTGTTCTTTGATATATATCCCTCTGCCTGTGTTATATATATATATATATACACACACACACACACACACACACACACATATATATATATATATATATATATATATATATATATATATATATGTGTATAGTAGCAACCATTGAATGGCTACTATGCCAGCATCTGTAATGTCCACAAACAAATGTCTGTGTATACTCTCATGCTAATCTGAAGAACAAGCAAATAATAAAACAGTGCTTTTGTAGTGGGGCAATCCCCCTGCACTCCCAAACGTGGAAGGCTGCACCCCACCAGACATACAGCCCCTGTTTTTTTTCCAACTCCAAGATTTCACAGTTCCATGGGAAAAGGCATATTCCCCAACCCAAGGAATTGTCCAGTCTTGTACAACTATTGACCATCTGTTTTCTCAATCAAAGCATGTTGACAAACAGAGGTTGAGTTTAGCTTAAATTGCTTAAAGTATCTTTTTAGATCAGGTAGTCCTAATCCACACTAAACTGTAGGAAGAATCCATCTATCCTACTTTTTTCTTGCTCTTTTCCCATCCCAAATGAATTCTTTCAACTCTTTATTTCCTTCCACAACTTTTCCTTTGACTGATAAAATTATTCCCAGCCTGTGTACAGGACTAAAGGAATTAGAACATTTTCTCTTCCTGTATCTTACTCTGTATGTCCATGGCTATTAGCTTCTGATCTATTTTTTAAAAACTCTTATGTTAGGTCTCTTCCCATATATCTTTAACTACTGCAACAAAATAATTTTTAATCCATATATCTAAACACTTAATCTTTTCATATCCTCATAAAGATGGCTGTTGTTGAACTAATTCATGTGTAGGCATACAATTATAGTTATAGCCTTTGCTTTACCTTCATTTATTTTATATCCCAAAAATTTCTGAAACTGTATTAAAATGTCCTGTAGCATCCTAATGTCATATTTAGGTTAAGTACAAGATGATATCTGCAAACAGAGCTAGTTTTCTTGACTATCACACCAATTATATCTCTGAATTTGTGAATTCTTCATCTTTTTTAGCTAAAGAATCCAAATATGTTACAAATAAGAGAGGGAAAGGAGTACATTCAGGACTGGTTCCTCTTTTCAAACTCAACCTATAAGAAAAGACTCCTCTCACCTTTAATTTTGCCTCTAATCCATCAATCCACAATGCAGATATCACTGCCTTTCAGAACAATAGTAAGCATTTTTTTTCAAATGTTCAACACCTGCTTTCCTATCAACTTCAAAACTTCTACAGGAATCCCATCCATTTGGTAACTTGTCTTATTTATTTCAAGACCCTCATTTGATTAACCTTTTCCAGCACAAAGTCCGTATAGATGTTTCTCTTGTGTAAGTGCTACACCCTGCTCAACATATTCCATGTACAATCAAATGTCAGTAAATAATAAATAAATGTAGGCCACCTAAAAAAAACTAGTACTAACTAAGCAAACATTTTGCCAAGCCCAGTGACTCCTTGATTATAACTCGTACCTCTAAACATGTGACTTGCTTGACCCTTCTAAATATTCTGGAGTATACTTAGACAGCACAGTTCTTAATACTGGATGAACCCAAACTTTGAGGCCATAAGTAAATCCATTGAGGAAGAAGTTAAAACATTTCTATTGGACCTTTTTCCTGATGTATGACAATTTACATGAACAAGTTTCTCTGTTATGTCATCCATGACTGTCATGTCATCTGCCTTTTCTTCCACCCAGCCTGAATGGCTGCTATTGACTTGTAGCTGTAAAAGAGTATCAAGATATTTGGATTAGCTTCTGTCAAGCACTTCTGAGATAGCTCAAAGTCTTCACAACAGTTATTTCTTCTGTTTTCACTGGGTACAAGATTTACTCTGTGAACTTATATGGGGGGTTCTCAATCCCTAAGTAACCCCTCAAGTGGTAGCACATTTTGTAGAAATTAGATAACATCCATTTCTCAGAAAGCATAATTTTAATATATGAAAAGCAATGATCCATTTTGTTCAGTCTATAGTAATCTGTGGAACAGATCTTCCACATTCAGACTTGGACCCTGGCAAAGCCCAGCGTATTAAAAAAGATGTGGCTTTCGGGCTGAGAATTTCTGAACCAGTATTTTTACACTTGTCATACTCTTGACAGAATTCTGTCAGTCATATTGCCTTGTTTCTGGGATGTACATCCAAGAACTGAGGCTCGTGGGATCATATCTTCAAGTTTTGCCCAGGGAAATTTTCACTTAAGCAAGGTCTAGCATCTTTATTAAGGGCATTATGTCCATAAAAGCAATTCACACTCTCTACCACTTTGTTCTTTTTTTGTTGTCTGGGAGGCAAAAAAATTGTTTCCAAGTATAGCTTTTATACATAGTTAATAGTTAATAAATCTGTTACAGAAAAAGTCCTTCTCCCCATTATTTATGCATGATCTCCATAATTATTCTTGGTTGTTCATATACAAAATATGCGGGCTAAAAACTACTATGGAAATGTAAGGCTAGGCTTCTTAAGATCCTCACAGATCAACAGTCACCTATGAACTTATTTGTTAAAAGTTGTATAGCAGTCTAACTCATTTTCTGATAAATGAGTATTTCGGTCTAAAACCACATCTACTTCATATCAGATTTTTTGGCTTATAATTAAAAGCAGACTTTATCATTGTAAGGTGCTCATTTATGAGGTACTCTCAAATTAACACCTCACATTTTCAAGCGAAATACCTTGAGTAATTTAACTACAAGAAACATTTTCCCTCTTGTACCTTTACCTTAAAATGCCATTGGCTTCCAAAAGTCAGTGATCTAGTTAGAAGATATTTAGAAGATATAGCCTATGCATCTTTCTGGTGGCTCTCATTTGCCAAGAGAGGTTCTATGATAGAGAGGATTTTGAGTGTATGTGTAACACATAAGTTTAGTCAACTTGTGTTTGTAAAATAGATCCAATGTACTTGGATTAGCTTCTGTCAAAAGGAAGAGTAATTTCTTTTGAGTCTTCTAAGACAGCTCAAAATCTCCTCACTAGTTCTGAACTTCTCCATTACTGATATGACTCACAGAGTAGGGAGTACCTTTGCTCATTTTAAGTTCAGTAACATATCTCCTTAATTGTGGTGATTTGTCTGCAAATGTGTTCTGACATCAACTCTTACAGTAAGGCAATTATATGAAATATGTGAACCTTTGGCATCTATCAATTTTTAAACTCCACGTATACCTTCCCAGTCATTAAAACTGACATTTTTTGTCAGTATTGGTAAAGTGCTTTATTTTGACTGGTGCCCTACAGTTGCTCATAAACTAACACTGACCACTCCTACCCTTTAAGAATAAACCAAAACCATTAAGTCTCCTTATATAAACCTTTCATAAACTTGTACCTTCTGTCTGACATTCCTTATTCACTGAAATCAGAAAACTGTTTAATCTGCATCTCTTTAGGAGTGCTTCCCTTAACTGCCTCTCAGTGTCTACACAATGTAAGTGTTGCTTAGTAAACAAAGATAGTTTCCCTCCACTTGTAATCACTACAGCAGTTGTAGGTTTATGTCTCTTATAGTTCTTCACCATGTCATTTTATTTATTTATTTTTTTATGTTTTGTTTTGAATTATTTAACCAACAAATCATTTATGCTGTAGAATTATGTATATTGATCAGAGTACATATTATACTACTAATTGTATTTCATTCTGATAAATTCATTTGTAAGTATTCCTTGCTTATTCAAAGGGACCTCCATTGTGCAACACACAGACACCCCACTCACCAGGTTAGATGAGGAGAAGATAATGGTTAGTTGCCTATGCGGAGCCAGGATCTGTAGTTCCATGCACACACTGAAATGATTGTACCCCATGTACTAATATTATTTTATCATAGTCCATGTGAGTGCAAATGACCTGAGATGTGTCTCACTGGACAATATGAAAAGAGGCATAATGGATCTCCCAGAATGTGTCACAGACAGGTACATATGTGCCTTGCATTGGGCACCATTCTACCATTACCAAGGATGGTACCATTGTAGGAACTTAAATGGTTGATTTTAATAATTGTCCTAGTTTCTGGTGTCACTCCAGGGGAATTCAATATCTGTTGGCATGGGAGGACATGGTCAGTAGACCACGTTGTTTTGCCAAATATGAGTTGCACCTGTCCATCCTAGGCCTTTGGATTTGATTAAAACTGTATCCAGTCCCTTGCAGCCTTTTTTAGGCAATGCCAGAAAGACAAAACTGCCAATATAGTGAAAAAGTCTTCAAGCAACCTTAAGGTATTACTGTTCAATGCTAAGAACCTAAACAAAAAACTCCATATTCTTCAAGCCCTCCTCACTCTGGACAATGTAGACATCTGTGCCATGACTGGTTTAAAGACATAGAAAGTACTCCAACAGTGCAAGGCTACATTGAATTCCACACTTTTAGACCAACAACATCACAGCCTGAGGCCAAAGGTGGACGTGTCTTGATCTACGTCAGCAATAAACATACCTCCAGAATGGTTAAACAGGATGGTGCCATGGAGGTCATACAAGTGCAAGTCACCATAGTTAAGTTCCCTCATCATTTCATGGTTAGCTACAAGTCGCCATCTATGCCCCTAGAGTCTCACAACTCTTAGCTAAACTTACTAGAGGTGGTCACCATCCAAACAAACAACAGGTCACCTTAACTACCCCTCTGTAGACTGGGAAACTTACATTGCCTTAAACTTACAGGCACAGTGTTTCCAGGACTTTATTAAGAAAAACACCCTGGAGCAGATAGTGCATGCTCCAACCAGAGGACCAAACATATCTGGTACTCACCAACATGAGAGAGCACTGCACCCCCCTGTATCATATCCTCACTACTGAGGTTAGATCAAAAAGCTGTCTCTTTTGAAGTAAAAATCAACCCAGAATACCCAGCTAAACAAGTAACAGATAAGAACTGCTCTAAGGCAAACTACATAGGTTCATAGGTAGGTACTAGGCTATCAGCCTGAGGGCCTACGTAAGCCTAACCAACAAGGTTCCCTGGCTTATGCCACCCAAGAAAGTTATTTTCCTGTGCCACTGTCCAGCAGAGACACAGAAGTGATCCCTGGGGTGTATTTCCTATTTCCCATCCACTCATCAAGATTTTTCTTGAAGAGTGCTAATGAAGAACTTTGCATGACATAGATGGGTAGCCTGTTCCAGAGTATGGGAAGTCTCTGGGACAGGAATCTATCCCTCCAACATGTCCTGTTTATTGTGGTGACAAGGTTTAGGTCTCCAGACCGTGTAGCTCGGAGGGATTGGGATTTGCTTACATGTAGCATGTCCAACAGCTCTGGGTTTGACATATCTTTATATGTTAAGCAGAGATCACCTCGAAGTAGGCGATATGCTACGGAATAAAGCTGGAGTTTTTTGAGACGGTCAGTGTAGGGCATCTGTTTGAGACCAGTAATCCTCTTTGTAAGGTACTTCTGCGGCCTTTCCAGCTGCTGCAGATGTCTTGTGAGGTACATTCCAAAAGGGACGTTGTACTCTATAATGGGTCTAATGAGTGTTGAGTAGAGGGGAACAATGACCTCTTTTTTCCTGGATGAGAACCCTTTTATGATGAGGTGTGCCACGTAGAAGGACTTCCTGACTACTGTGGCGATGTGACTATCAAAGGACAGACTACTGTCCACCTGGGTCCCAAGGTCTCTTATCAAACATTCGGTGTTAAGTAGACTGCTGTCTATGTAGTAGTTCATTGGTACAGAGTTTTTACCAAAGGGGATGACAATGCACTTTTTGGCATTGGGCTTGAGGCCATGGCTCTGACACCAGGCATCTGTCTCAACAAGGCCCTTCTGTAGGATTTCCACATCATTTGGGGACTCTACTATGGTTCCTAGTTTGCAGTCATCTGCGAACTTCATTAGCCAGAGGCCTTCTGTGTTAGCCTGTACTCCAGAGAAGTAGATACCAAACAGGAGAGGTCCCAGGACTGAACCCTGTGGTACTCCACTTGTCACTGGTTTGAGGTCAGATTTGGAGTGTGCAACTTTTACAGTGTGGGTTCTGTCAGTGAGCCAGTTGGCAACTCATCTTGTGACGTAGGGATTTATACCTAGTTTAGTGAGTTTAGCTATAATTCCAGAATGGGAGATGGTGTCAAAAGCCTTGGTGAGGTCAAGATAGGCTGTGTGAACCACCTTACCCTCATCTACGGCTTGTGACTGCCTCAAAGAAGTCAATCAGGTTCAGGAGGCATGATCTTCCTTTCACAAAACCGAACTGGGTGGGATCCAGAGTTTGGAGGTTACCAATGTCTTTGTTTATGAGTTCCATGATGATATGTTCCATGGCCTTGCAGACCAGGCTCGTCAGGCTAATAGGGCGATAGTTCCCAGGATCAGTGGTGGCTTCCCCTTTGTGGAGTGGGATAACTGTTGCTGTACGCCATTCAGTGGGCACAAAGCCTGATGTGAGGCTATGTTTGAACATGGTGCTTAGGTGGGGAGCCAGTTCGTTCTGAAGTTCATGTAAAATGCAGCCTGGGATGTTGTCCAGTCCCATGGATGCTGTGTTTTTGGCTTTAGAGAGTGCAGCTTTTACCTGCGTAGTTGTGATTACAGGGACTCTGCATTCTTCCTGTATAGTTATGGGCCCTTTAGGGGGTGGGGGGTAAAGTTAGCACTGAACCTATCTGCCAGGATGTTGGCAATATCAGTTGGTTCTGTAATTTTCATGCCATTGTGCTGTAACTCAGAGCAGATCTGGGTGTTGCCATTGAGATTCTTGACATAGCTATAGAATGCTTTGTGGTTGTCCTTAGAATCAGTGGCAATTTTGTTTTCATAGCTAGCTTTGGAGGATTTTATAAGGGATCTCAGCTTCTTACTGAGGCTGAACAGGGAGCTCCTCCACTCATGGGATTTTACTCTCTTTTGCAACAATTTCTTCCTTCTGTTATACAGTTTGTTTATGGCAGGGGACCACCAAATTGAATTCCCTTTTTTAGAAGATAGGGTCTTGGTTCTGTTTGGGATAGCATGATCCATGCACTCGTGTAAGTACTTATAGAGTGCATTTGTGTAGGATTCAGCAGTTGTAACTGTGTTGTCCATCTGCATGGGTGTCGTGAAGTTCACCACTTCTGTCTTAAGAAGCACGAAGTTGGCTTTGGAGAAATTTTTTACCATGGTTTCCTTAATGGGGGGTGGGGGCAGGATGTGGATATCAAGTGTGATTAGCTTATGTTTGGATCGGACCAACGAAGAGTTAACTTCAGGTGTGGAACACCGGTCACTCATGTTGGTAATGAATAGGTCTAGGATATTGTTGCCCCGGGTGGGGGTGTGGATAAGTTGATCCAGGGCACTGGAGTTTATGAATTCCAGAAAGCGTTGTGTGAAGGAGTTGGTACATGAGTAGTTTTCCTAGTTAATGTTGGGGTAGTTGAAATTGCCCATTATTAGGGTGTTGGGTTGAACCCTAATATTTTCCAGTACATCAAGAAAATAGGAGTTGGAATCTTGGGGCATGGTGGGGGATCTGTAGCAAGCTACAATTTAGATTGCAGTTTTTTCCCAGAGATAGTTGCTCTTGGATAACCTCGGATGCATTATGCTGAGCAACTAGCCTGGAGGTGTGGATATCCTTAATGAATATGGACTCACCTCTGCCTTTGGTGTTCTGGTCCAGGTTACATGGCTGAAAAGTGTGGTATGGGTTATAGCCTGGTAGAGCAGGGGTGCTCTCTGGAGCCTTGAACCAGGTCTCAGTCACTGCACAGATATCGATGTTCTCCATTTTAAGGAGTGCCTTGAGCGAGTGCATTTTGAGATTTAGACTTCTAGCATTGAGTAGCATTACCCTCAGTTTTTGCTTGCCTGTTCCTGTTATGGTGGTGAATTTGTCATTTGAACCTTGCCTAAAAAAGGCACTATAGGGGTGGCAAGAGCCTTAGCCAGTATCCGGAATCCCAGGGGTGACAGATGCAGGCCATCTCTGGCAAAGCATCGTGGCCTGTCGACCATGTCATCCCAAGCAGACAGATACTAGATCCCCCTAGAATGACACCAGAAGCTCAGCCAATTGTTGAAGTCAGTCATTTTGTCCCTGTACTGCGGTATCATTCTGGGCGATGGCAAAATGCTGCTCAGGGCTAGGGTCATACCTACCTGGGCTACAAGATCGGAGATCTCTTCCATGTCTCTTTTCATGTAGTCCAGGGAGGTATGTCTCAGGTCATTCACACCAACATGGACAATGACAGAGTCATATTTGTACTTGTTGTGGAGTGACCTGAGTGCATGAGTTATGTGGCGGATCCTGGCACCTGACAGGCAGCTGACAGTAACCTTCTCCTTGTTTAGCCTGGTGAGTGGGACATCAGTGTGCTGACTATAGAGTCACCTATGACTAGTGTGTTGGATACGTTGTTTTTGCTTTATTGGCTGTGGTTGAGTGGCACACTGAGACTGTGGGCTATGTGTCATTTGAGTTGGGTTGAGGGGTGGAAGTTGCTTGCATTTCTGCTTTGGAGGTCTCTGTTGCTTGGGCAGATTATTATTGAGAGCCTCTGCGAATGTTTTTGTGTTTCTTTGTGTGGATTTTGGTGGTGTAGATTTAGTGAGATTATGTGATAAGTGTGGTGTCGTGCAAGTGTTTACCTTCTCCTCTTGAATGTCAAGTTCAGTCTTTGAAAGAGCTTTACCTCCAGTTTGGCTAGATAAGTGCATCTCTCACAGGTTGTAGTGTTGGGTGGTAGGAGGAGAGGGTTGTCTGTGTACATGAGACAATTTCTACATTGCCCCAAGATGCCCAGATTCATCAGATAGGAGAGAACACTGGGAGCTGACCCTTGGACATGCCTGAATAAAAAAAATATTTTCCTCTAGATACGTGAGAAAAGTGAGTACAAGAGCTGTTTTTCTCTAAGCAAGTGAGAAAAAAGTGCAAAAACTGTTTTCCTCTAGGTAATGAGGAAGGTTTAGTACTATAGTAATTAGTAGCTTATTTAGTGCTTACAACAAGTTCTGAACAAGTGTTGAGCATGAATAAGCATATTCAAGTGCTAAAACTAAGAATCTGTATGTGCACTAGACTAGTTACAGAAAAGAAACAAGTGCAAATGCAGGCTTTCAAATCAGAAAGTTGAGGGAGATGGAAAAGATTGCCCAGACGGCCAATAACTACAATTTCTGGGCTAGAACCACTGCTTATGTGGTAGACAGGTTACCTAGTGCTTACCACTCCCACTAACAAGCTAGAAGGCTTCCCTCCAACACAGAAAGGCTTGGGGGGGGGGGCTCAAAAGCTTACATACAGTCCTGGATACAGCAAATCTGTAACTGGACTACACTAGTTACAGGAAAGGTAGGAAACAGGCTTACAGTTTTTTTGTTTTGTTTGGTTTTACAGAAAAGTAGCTAAAACAGCAGTAAAAACAATTCAAATGCAGTACAAGCTAGCACACTTGAGTATGTAGCAATATTAGACCAAACACAGTTTAAAAAAATGCAATTAAATTAAAAATGACTAAAAACGAGTGCAGAAGGAGTGTATTAGATAGAATGTGGTAAAGAGATGGGACTGGGGGGGAGTGTCCCAGATCAACTCTACAGTGGGGCAGGCAACTGCAAAAGCCACCAAATTTAAACAACAAACCAGAGATAGGGAGGGTGAGTGGGACAAAACACTTTCAGCAGAGATCTGAAAAACTATACAGTGAATCAAAAATAACAGTGCACAACTCTGAATAAAATTAGTCCAGCAACAGTTTACAGTACACAATTCTGAGTAACCAAAACATATACTTAGCTCTATATATTTCCAGATATTTTTAAAAGAGTTCTGTTAGACACAGTTTCCAGCAATGATATGCAGACTGTTAACTAACCGGGTCTATTATTATGCAAGTAATCCTTCAGATAGTCAGATGACACAAGCTGTAAAAAACAGTTATACCAACTTAAGACACAGCAGAAAATAGGGGGAGGTGGGACAAAACACTTTCAGGCGAGATCTGAAAAACTATACAGTGAATCAAAAATAACAGTGCACAACTCTGAATAAAATTAGTCCAGCAACAATTTACAGTACACAATTCTGAAGAACCAAAAAATATACTTAGGCTCTATATATTTCCAGATAGTTTGAAAAAAGTTCTGTTAGACACAGGTTCCAGCAAAGATATGCAGGCTGTTAACTAACAGGGTCTATTATTATACAAGTAATCATTCACATAGTCAGATGACACAAGCTGTAAAAAACAGTTATACCAACTTAAAACACAGCAGCTGTACAGTGAATCAAAAATAACAGTGCACAACTCTGAATAAAATTAGTCCAGCAACAATTTACACACACAAATTGAAAAAACCAAAAAATATACTTAGGCTCTATATATTTCCATATAGTTTGAAAATAGTTCTGTTAGACACAGGTTCCAGCAGTTATTTGCAGACTGTTAACTAATAGGGTCTATTATTATGCAAGTAATCCTTCAGATATTCAGATGACAAACATCCTATTGACACTTTTTCAAAATTCAGCACTCCCCTTAATCCCAAGACCACTGCTACCTATACAGAATTCTTCATAGAGTCCCTATATAAAAATGTCAATGGCTACACAGAGGCTGCCATACCTACCAAAAGTAAACCCAAAACAACACTGAGTCCCACTGGTGGAATCCTCACCTAAACAGGGTATATAATAAAGCAAAAAAACTCATGATCAGAATCAGGAAGAGCAACTCCCTTAAAGACGTCTGCTCTCTTATACAACTAAACAAGAAACTAAAAGGTCTAATTGTCCAACAAGGCTAACTAAAAGATCAGGACAGCCTTGCAGGCTAAGGACAAGCACGAGGCCTTCTTCAGCTACATCCAGAAACTTAAGGGTGTTGAACTGGTGGTGAATGGTACCACCTTCACTAATCAGCGTGACACAGCAAATCTACTGTCTGGTAATTTCAGCTCAGACTTCACCCACCCACTACCCCAAGCTCCTTCAGGTGAAATCCTCTCTGACATACTATTATCAGGGTCCAGGTGCTGGCAGTAGTCACTAAAGGCAAGAAGACTGCCTTTGTAGTTCCAGACAATATCCTCCGTTGCTTCCTGAACAGTCTAAAACACGGTCTATCAGGACCACTTGAGGCACTCTTCAACAATAGCCTCAAAACAGGCTACATTACAAGTAAATGAAGAACCACAACAATCATTCCTCTTCAGAAGGGAGTACCATCGGGTCTATATTACATGATCGAACGTTTAGTTAATCGAATAACTAAACATTGAAGGCTCAAAACCGCGAACAGCAGTTTCCACTCAGGGAAACAATGCCGTTGTTCTGCCTAAAAAAATTAATAAATAAATAAACACAAATTAAGTGGGAAGCTTCACCCCCCCACACCCCCCGATGTGGGGAGCTGTGCCCCACACAGCCCCTAACTAAATATACCAACTCCGAGATCGCTTCACATTGAAAAAAGGGCAAAATCCGCATAACAGCCAGATGACTTGTTTCTCTGAGTGGAAACTGCCATTCGCGGTTTTGGGTCTTCGACGTTTAGTGATCAATGTTTAGTTATTTGACTAAACGTTCGATCACATAATATAGACCCGTACCATCAACTGACCTAGGGAACTACTGATCCATCAGTCTAACAAGTCTAATGTGCAAATCCATGGAATGAATTAGCATGGAAATGATAAACAAGGACATTGGCAACTCACAGACCCTGGACAAATTCCACTTTGGCTTTGTTAAAGGAAGGTCACGCCTACTTAAACCAGTAGACTTTTTTGATAGGCTCACCAAGGCAATGGACAAGAGAAAACAATGCATGCTGGATATCTTGACCTCACCAAGCCATTTGAGACAATAACCCATTGAGGCAGTGTAGACAAGGTATCTCTGGGTCAGCCATAAATCCCTACATAACTCACTGGATTTCAGGCTGGCTCACAGATAAGACCCAAGAAGTCAGGATCAGTGAGACCACCTCCGCCAAAAGACCAGCTACCAGTAGATTACCCCAGAACTCCACGCTGGGCCTGCTTCTGTTTGGCATCTGCCTCACAGAAGTCAAGATTAATGTTCAACGTCTCTGGCTCACCAAGTTTGCAGATATATATATATATATATATATATATATATATATATATATATATATATATATATATATATATATATACACACACACACATACATACATATATATATATATATATATATATATATATATATATATATATATATATATATGTATATATATATAGGTAGGTTGATAGGTTGATACTAGGCTATCTGCCCTAGGGCATTTACAAGCCTAGCCAGAGTGTGTTTGGCTTTCGCCACCCTTCTTAGATTAGTTGACTGTGCCTCTGTATAGTAGGTCACAGAAGATAGCCCATTTAAGGTTAGTTTACCGTGCCTCTGTCTAGCAGTGACACAGAAGAGATCCCAGGGTAAATTTACGATCTCCCATCCAAACGCCAAGCTTCTTCTTGAAGAGGGTCATTGAGGGGCTCTGTCTGACTTGGATTGGGATTTTGTTCCAGAGTGAGGGGAGCCTCTGGGATATGAATCTGTCCCTCCAGCATGTTCTATTTATTTCTGTGCTGAGGTTTAAGTCACTGGAGCGTGTAGTTCTGATGGATTTGGATTTCTTGAGGTGGAGCATGTCCATTAATTCTGGGTTGGACATGGCTTTATACATCAGGTACAGATCGCCTCTGAGTAGGCGGTAAGCAACTGAGTAGAGCTGGAGTTTCTTTAGCCTAACTACGTAGGGCATCTGTTTGAGTCCCTTGATCCTCTTGGTGAGGTACTTTTGGGGTCTTTCTAGTTGAAGCAGGTGTCGGGTAAGGTACATCTCAAATGGGGCATTGTATTCAATTATGGGCCTGATGAGTGATGAGTAGAGGGACACAATGACCTCTCTTGATTTAGATGTGAACCCCTTCGTGACAAGGTGGGCAATATAGAATGTCTTTCTAACCACTTTGGCAATGTGATTGTCAAAAGAAAGATTGCGATCTACTTGGGTCCCCAAATCCCTAATTACTTCTTCCGTACTTAATGGATTACCACCTATGTGGTAATTTGTGGGCACTTTGTTTTTCCCAAAGGGGATGACTATGCACTTTTTGGCATTTAGCTTTAGGCCATGGCTCTGGCACCAGTTATCCGTCTCAGTGAGACCTTTTTGGAGGATGCTTGTGTCAGCAGGCGAGTCGATTATGGCCCCCAGTTTGCAGTCATCTGCAAATTTTGTCAGCCATAGTCCTCCTGTGTTAGCCTGTACCTCAGAGAAATATAAATCGAACAAGAGAGGTCCCAGGACTGAGCTTTGTGGGACGCCACTTGTAACTGGTTTAGAGTCTGACATGGCACCTGCAATTCTGACCATGTGGGTTCTATCCCTAAGCCAGTTTGCAACCCATCTTGTGACATAGGGATTGATATTTAAGCTGGTGAGCTTATTTATGATGCCCGAGTGGGGTATTGTGTCGAAGGCTTTTGCAAGGTCAAGGTAGGCTGTGTGGACTACCTTCCCTTCATCTATGGCCTTGGTGACTGTTTCAAAGAAATTGACCAGGTTCAAGAGGCAAGATCTGCCCTTAACAAAGCCAAATTGGGTAGGATCCAGTGTTTGGAGGTTCCCAATGTCTTTGTTTATGAGTTCCATGATGATACGCTCCATAGCTTTGCAGACCAGGCTAGTTAGGCTTATAGGGCGATAGTTTCTGGGGTCCATTGTGGCACCACCTTTATGGAGTGGGACCACTGTTGCTGTACGCCATTCTTTGGGTGCATATCCTGTTGTAAGGCTGAGACTGAACAGTGATTTTAAGTGAGGGTTCAGTTCTTCTTGGAGCTCATGTAAAACGCAGCCCGGGACAACGTCTGGTCCCATTGATGCTGTGTTTTTTGCTTTGGAGAGGGCAGCTCTCACCTGTGCATCTGTGCTACACTCTGTTGGGATAGTCATTTGCTCATTTTTGGGGGGGGGGGGGGAGTTTGCACTGAACCTGTCTGCCAGGATGTTGGCAGTGTCTGTGGGTTCAGTGTATTTTTTGTCATTTTGCACTAACTCAGAGCATATCTGGGAGTTTCCACCCAGGTTTCTGACATAACTAAAGAATGCCTTGTGATTATCTTTAGCGTCTTGTGCAATTTTTCTTTCAAAGCTAGCCTTAGATGATTTTATGAGGGATCAAAGTTTCTTGCTAATACTGATCAGAGTTGCCTTCCCTTTCAGGGATTTTGCTCTGTCATGTAGTAGCTTCCTCCTTCTGTTGTACAGCTTATTTATGGCTGAGGTCTCCTGCCTTTGGAGGAGTGTGTCTTGGTTTTATTTGGGATAGCACGATCCATGCATTCCTGTATTTATCCATAGAATGTGTTTGTAAAGGATTTTGAAGTTTGGGCCATATTTTCCTCTGGCCCTGGGGCTTTGAAGGATTCCACCTCAGTCTTGAGAAGGGCAAAGTTGGCTTTTGAGAAGTTCTTGACAGTGGTTTCCTTGGCTGGGGTGGGACGGGATATGGATGTCCAGGGAAATTTTTTATGGTCAGATCTTACCAATGAGGGGTATACCTCTAGTATGGAACATAGAGTCCCCATGTTGGTGATGACCAGGTCCAATATGTTTTCCCTCTTGTGGGAGTGGTGACCAGTTGTTCCATTGCATTAGTTTATAAATTCAAGGAACCGTTGGGCTAGGGTGTTGGGGCTTGAGTAGTGCTCCCAGTCTATGTTTGGGTAGTTAAAGTCACCCAATATAATGGTGTTTGGAGAGACCTTCATATTCTTCAGTGTACACAGGAAAGCCAAGTGGGTTTCCTGAGTTTGGGAGGGTGGTCTGTAGCAGGCTACAAACTGAAAGGCAGTTTTGCCCACTGTTAGTTACACATGGATGGTCTCAGATGCTTCGTGCAGTGCCACTAGCCTGGAGGTATGGGTATCTTTGATGAATATGGATACTTCCCCTCCTTTTGTGGTTCGGTCTGAGTTTTGTGGCGAAAAGCATGGTATGAAGTATAGCCTGGTAGTGCTGGGGTGCTCTTGGGAGCCTTGAACCAGGTTTCTGTTACTGCACATATATCGATATTCTCCATACTGAGGAGAGCCTCGGGTGCGTGCATCTTGAGGTTTAGACTTCTGACATTGAGCAGCATTACCTTTAGTTTCTTTTTCTTTGCATTGTCTAAGGAGGTGGGTTTGTCCTTTGAGCCTTGCCTAAAAAAGGCACTATGGGGGTGGCAAGAGCCTTGGCCAGTATTCGAAAACCCAGGGTGACAGGTGCAAGCCATCCCTAGCGAAGCAACGTGGCTTGTCAAGCATGTCATCCCAGGCTGAAAAACACTGGATCCCCTTTGAGTGACACCAATACTTTAGCCAATTGTTGAAATTGATCATTTTGTCTTTATACTGTGGTATCATTCTTGGTGAGGGTAAGATGCTACTCAAGGTCAGGGTCATACCAGCCTGGGCCACATGATCAGAGAGCTCCTCTATGTCTCTTTTCAATATATATATACACGCACACACACACACACACACACACACATATATATATATATATATATATATATATATATATATATATATATATATACATGCATACATATGTACAAATATTTCAAACACAGACAATAATGCCTTTCTTGCCTGCCAGTACAGATGAATGTAAATTAAAATCTATTATTGATTTTCTTCCAAGACACCAACATCTTGCAAGAGAGTTTAACACAGACAAATTACTGGTGGCAAAGCCATAGCCTAAAACTCAATGCCAAAAAATGCCAAAAAACACATTATAATACCCTTTGGGAAACTGCCAAACCAAGTGAATTACTCTGTTGATAAAATACCCTTAAGAATCAACAGAGTAGTAAAGAGATCTGGGAACATATGTAGGCAGCAGGCTAGCCTTTGAGCAACACACAGCTAAGATAATAAGAAAATTATTTGTGTTGCCCAACTACAGGTAAAGGTGTGGCATCCAGCTCCAAGGAAGTTATAGTACCACTCTACTTGGTCCTTATCAGACTTATCATTGCCCCCCTGGATCCAAATAGGGTTGAGGTGCACAGCAAGGCTTGCAAGGGCCCTAGTGGTCATTCGCCTAGTAACAACCTAAGAATATAATGCTTCTTCCTAGGTTCTGGCTTAAAGGATCTTCAAACCAGTCCATGAACTCAGTTAACAAATGATAAATATAAAAGCAAATAAAATGCCTTCAAATGTATTTTCTAACTGTATACTTGTGCAGATTTTGAAGTTTTAATAAACTGTTTTTTTTATGTTTGTAGATAATTTCTGGACAAAATGTATGTCCTAATAACACTACAGGAAGTCCATGCATTGAAATTGATGTGATTGGAATGCCACAGGAGAGCAGCTACCATTTCCGTACTAAGCCAATTCACCGTAACACATTAAACCCTATGTGGAATGAATCATTTCTGTTCCGCATATACTTTGAAGATCTTGTTTTTGTCCGCTTTGCTGTTGTAGAAAACAACAGCTCAACAACAACTGCACAAAGAATAATTCCACTGAAAGCACTAAAACGAGGTATGGTATGCTTTGTTTTTCTAGGAGAAGATATGAATTTGAGGCTTTCTAGTTTGGGTATATGGAGCCTTATTATTATTGTTATTATTACTTTTTGTGATGACAGCTGTTAGGTTTCTTAGTTGAACTGTTGTCCAGGTGCTGCTCTTGAAATATATTTTAGTGATCATATAACAAGGAAGCAAGAAATGAAATGCCTTTTCAAAGTCATATCACTGGGAATGGAAAATATTTTTATATTATATGTTTATAATAAATGTTCAAAATAGGAGATAGCAGAGATAAGCCCCTTTTTGCCATTTTAGGGCCTGAAATGTCAAAGGGCATTCTTAATTTTAAGGTTATTTCTTTACTGTAGTTGGACATGGTTAAGATTCTTCCTGTTATTTTGAAGACATCCATTACAGTAATAATGGGTAATATTTCAAACTACATATGGGATTAAAAGAGTTACGGCATTGAATACTCCAGTTAATCAAAAAGAATGAATCTCAAGAATAAGATATGCCTCTATTTCCCTCTTTCCTAAAACCAGCCTTGTAAAACAAACAATATTAGTCAATCAGGATAACTACAACTTTGTTACTAACACTATTCGTTTTTGATGCTTAGAATTTTCTGAATGGAGTATCAGTATATATAACAACTGTGCTTCTATTATTTATCTTTATCTATGCCTTTCTGTCATGCCTCAATGAATTACTTTATGTTTAATCACCTAAATGATTTACAGATAAAGTTTAGACCGTGTATATACCCTAGTTTGCCGATTTTGTCATTTATGTCAACTTTTTTTTTCAAGCTGACTCACTCTTAATATAGTATCCACTGGTCTCTAGGTCTAGTAATATGTAGTCAGAGAGGGATGGGTGTAAAGCCCTCACAAATGGTCTCCATTATAAATTATTTAGAAATTATTATTTAAAAAGGGAGGAGTGCCTGAAGCCCCCACAGATGTCATCAATTACGTAGTCACAAAATGTAGTCTTATGAATGAGTTGGTGGCACGTGGACAGTTTGCTGTTGCTGTCAACCATGTATTTGCAAGGTGATATTAATATTAGCTTTGCCTGATAATTGCCGATAATTTGACAACTTTCTATTGGGAAATTCCATTTTACTTACTTTTTCATGGTAATTGTGTATCTGTAATATTATGTTGCATATGTAGCTTACAAACAAAGGTCTAAACAATAATATAATAAATTAAAAATTTTCCGACAGTGTTAATTGAAGTGTCTTTGCTACAATATGCAAGGAAACTTAGTTCTGCACAATAATAATTATTGTCTTCTTTCTCATCTAAGCATGTGCTTTATGTAATCAGAACACTGAGGGCTGGCCAGATATTTGATGGATTGCTGTGTTTTTACTGTAGTGCACAACCCACTTTCTGGTAGACTTCTAATTTCTGTATTGTTCTTGTATCTGCATGGACTGCTAAGTCAGGAAAATGTATGGTCTCTCATTTAGCACTTGTTTCCTATAGTAGAATATTCAGGCATTAATTCACTTGTAGTTAACTGTAGTTTACAGTAATCAGCAAAAAAAGAAGTAATCTCTGTGGTATCCCTGAAGTCTGAAACAACCCACTAAACAAGTATAGTGGGTCTAAAAACAAAACAGTGTAAGAAATTCTCTGTGTGGAAGATTTTCAGTCTATATCTCTAGTTAATCACTGTATATTAATCAGATCAGACAATAGTAGTAGAAGTAGCGAACCTAAACTCGTCTTAAGTCAAAAAAATAAAAAATATATAATTTGAAATATTGTACAGAATTGCTAAGTATTCGAAAGTAATCCAAGCAAGGCAGGCAGTCTATTTCCAGTCACAAATCCTTTAGACAAGCGATCAAATAAAACAAGAATAACAGAGTAATAGTTTCCTCACAAGCTTTCTAAATATATATATTTATATTTTTTTATCAGGCAAGGTAGTGGTTTATTGTGCTGTAAAACAAAGTGTTATTGGTACACACGTTAAATTCACATCCCTTCCCCCATCAGTGTGACATTTGAGCTGGTCCTGCCCTACTTAGTAGCTGTCATAATAATATAACCCTTATGTACTTTAAATAAAATTTATGTTGATGCGGTACCTCTTATTTAACAAGATTATTAAATAGATTATTAAGGCTGTGATTTTATCCAAAGCAATATACTACATGGCTGGATATATATCAACCTTATATATATATAAATATATACATATACAATTTGCATGTACAAAATCAATTGTAAAAATCATATTCTATTTTCATAACCTGTTGTTAACAAATATCACTTTCATCCTTCTAGACTTCTTCAGGTCTGTGTACAAGAACCCTAAAAACTATCTATAAAAATATTATTGTATAATTAGTTAGTATTGTTATTACATATCATTTGAATAAAGTGGAAAAAAGAGAACAAGAAAGAAAAAATAAGAAAAAATGTATGATGATGGAAAATAAAATATACACTTAAATTAAAACTGATTTAACATCAAAGCCAAACTAAAGTAAAACTGATTTAACACCAAAGCCAGTACCAGAACAAGAACGACGATCACCACCAGAGCCCCAGAGCTTGTCCCTGTTACCAGGTTCCCACCTACCACAGCGAGGAATACTACTACAAGCCACTGAGATTCCAGAAAGCAGAGGACGAATTCCAGAGGTCTCAGACTCTATCCACCAACCCTCAGGGAAACAGGAGAACCAAACAGTGGACAGGGGTGAGGGAAATACAATACCTGGGCAATCCCAAATGGAACCCCAACTACAACCCAGGTCCCAGGCTCAGATGGAGGAACCAGCCACAATAACAGGCACAGTAACAACAACAGGTGCTCCACTTATCTGGAACCACTCTGTTAAAGCATTGACTGAAGACGAAAAAGTGTTGTCCAAAGGACTTACTTTTGTACCAACCTGCAGGAGTGAGGTTGCTCAGGTACTGGTACACCTTAAAATGTTTGTGAGGAAGCTCAACTTAAGGTTACAGTTTCATGGCAAAATTAATGACATTGAAAATAAGCCTATTGATGAAGCTATAAAAGGCCTACCAGGTATTGTCCACCACTACTTCAAACATTAGCTGCTTTCAAAGTGAAGTGGATATCAGGAAACTACTTAAGAAACCTCCTAAGAAAAAAATTATAACTTAACACAGGGATAAAGAAAAGCATTGATTGAGCTAGACAATGATAAATCCAGGCGTTTAATGAAGGCAGACAAGGGGGGAGGTATACTTGTGACGGATACCACTTGCTACAACCAAAAGATAGAGAACAATGCTGGAGGTTAACAAATTTTATGAGTTATTTACCATGCATGACAGAAAAAGAGCATATGATTTATGGAACACTAATCTCACCATATTATGAGAAGAAAAACTTAATACTGAAAATCTTTATAATTTATGGAGTCCATGCCCACGTTTACCTTATTTTTTTGGAATACCAAAGCCACACAAGAACAGAGAAGAGCCACCTTATAGACCGGTAGTAGCAAATGGAGATTCCCTTACTGAAGCCACAGCCATTTACCTTGATTGCTTGCTGAAACCTTTAGCAGAAAAGAATAAGTCATACGTAAGAGATTCAATGGATTTTTTGAGGAAAATAAAAATCATTACATTGGAAGCTGACAGTATTTTATTAGCTATTAATGTGGAATCTGTGTACACAGTGCTCCCTCACAATTACTGTAAAACAGCAGCTATGGAGTCTTTTAAGAAACAACCAAGGTACACAGACACAACTGCAAAAGTTAAGCAAGCTCATTAATCTTGTACTGGACTTCAGTTTCTTTACTTTCAGTGATAAACACTGTTGTTTGTCTTTCGGCTAAGGTAAGGGGTCGCCACAGCTGAACTCCGGTCCACTAATGATTGACAGTAGATTTTTTTATGAATTGCTGAGGTGCCAGCTCGACACCCAGTCTTCAACGAAGGCATGCCCATTTACGCACGCATGTCTTTCGAACGCTACCCAACCGTGGGGAGGACATTGCAGACTCCACACAGAAGGCACTCCCAAAGCCAAGCCGAGTATCGAACGGGAGAACCTCTTGCTGTGAGGTAACAATGCTACTGCCATACCACTGCGGTATTTCACTTTCAGTGATAAACACTACAAACAAAAAACTGGTATAGCAATGGGGGCTGCCATGGCTCCCATCATAACTAACATAGCCCTAGGCATGTTGGGAGGAGGACTTTGTGTTAAACAACACAGACTACATGCAGCATATCACATGCTGTTTACATTTTATTGATAACATCTTTATTGTATGGGAAGGTGACACCATGCAACTTGGAGATTTTTATCACTTACCTCAATCAAACAATCTTCTTCCTGAAGATTACCTCTTCCCATAGCCATGCTTCAACCACTTTCTTAGATATGCAGATTTCCAAGGACACCAACAATAACAGAATCACCACTGATCTATTCAGAAAACCAAATGAGGGTTAACTTATTACTCGACAGTTAAAGTCTACATCCTACAAAAAACAAGTATAATGTAGGAAAGTCCCAGGGCTATAGGTTAGCTAGAATTACCACAGAGATGGGACCATTTTTGAGAAACCTGAACCACTTAGAGAATGATTTTCTAGTGAGAGGCTATGAAAGTCAGATGTTAAAAAACATCCTGGAACCAGGTCTATATTACAACGTCGAACTAAAACAAATTTGAACGTTGTAATATTGAATCCTAAAGTCTGAAAGTGGAAAATAGCGAAGCCACGGCACATTGAATTTTTTCCAGGGAAAAAAATCAGTGGGCACCTTTCAGGGTTTTGCTATTTCCTCCACTGTAGTGCGATCTCAGAGTTGGTATATTTAAGTAGGGGGGTGTGGGGGCACAACCTCCCACATTGAGGGGTGTGGGGGCGAAGCGCCCCACTTCAGTTTAGGTTTAAGGTTACGTTTTTTTGTTTTGTTTTTTGTCACCGAACAGCGATTTTTTTTTTCCCTGGGAAAAAAATCGATGTTCTGTGCTTTTGGTTTTGATGGGTTTCAAACATAATGGTTCGATATTACAAAGATCAAACTTTTGTAAGTTTGATGTTGTGATATAGACCACCTGGAACCTATTATAGAACTGAAAAGGACTGAAACACCTTCAGTCTTCCTCCCCAGTCGGAGAATGTTAAGAAATTCCACAGAGAATAACAAATGCAAAAATAGCTGCATCCTGACATACACTTTGGATTATCACAGTTACAAAAATGTTATTGAAGAAAACTGGGCCATTGTCACAGGAAACCCTTTTCTGATTAATATGTTAGCTGAAGCCCCGTCCTTTGTTTTTAGGAAGGCCAGGAACATCAGTTTTGTTGAATTTAAACCTAGACCATATGAAAGAAACACTAAAAGATGTGAAGCTAATTGTACATTTTGTATATTTATACAGCAAGGTGATAGTTTGTATTGCCCTTTTTTAAAGAAAATCATTAAGACCAGTGCAGGGGGTGACTGTAACACTACAAAAGTAATTTACAGGGCACAGTGCAATGAATGTGATGCATTCTGTGTGGGCAAGACTGTAAATAAACTTAGGCGTAGGATTTCATGTCATCTGTCAGAAATCCGCTCTGGATGTAAAAAATAATACACTAGCCAAACACCTTTCTCTTCATAAAAGACACACAGGTTTTAAGTCCCAGATCCTGGATCATATAGACATGGGTGATCTTGAAGGAGACATCCCAAATATTCTGGAGAAACATGAATTCATGTGGCAATTAAAGCTGAACTCTTTTAGGAAGCCTGGACTAAACTATTACTGTTCAATTAAAAGTGTACTGGAACTTAGAAAATTGCCACATTGTTTACATGACTAATTTTATTTTATTTTATTCTACAAGTTGGTTTTAAATACCATGTTAAATCAGTTTTAATTTAAGTGTGTATTTTACTTTCCATCATCATACATTTTTTCTTATTCTCTTTTTTCCACTGTATTCAGAATGATGTGTAATAACAATACTAACTAATTCTACAATAATAATTGTATAGATAGTTTTTAGGGTTCTTGTACACAGACCTGAAGAAGTCTAGCAGGACGAAAGCAATCTTTGTTAACAATAGGTTATGAAAATAGAATATGATTTTTACAATTAATTTTTTTCATGCAAATTGTATATGTATACATTCATATATATTTCTTGATTGCCAAATGGACTAAGGTTGATATATTTCTAGCCATGTAGTAGATTGTCTTGGATAAAATCACAGACTTAATAATCTACTTAATAATCTGGTTAAATAAGAGGTACCACATCATTATACGTGTTATTTAAAATACATAAAGGTTATAGTATTATGACAGCTACTAAGTAGGGCATGACAAGCTCGAATGTCACACTGATGGGGGAAGGGATATGAATTTAACATGTGTACCAATAACACTTTGTTTTACAGCACAATAAACCACTCCCTTGCCTGATAAAAAGTATACATATATATATATATATATATATATATATATATGTATATGTTTATATATATATATATATATATATATATATATATACACACACACACACACACACACACACACACACACACACATTTAGAAAGCTTGTGAGGAAACTATTACTCTTATTTTTGTTTTACTTTGATCGCTTGTCTGTGTACTTAATAATGTTCGACTGGAAGCAGACTGCCTGCCTTGCTTGGATTACTTTCGAATACTTAGTAATTCTGTACAATATTTCAAATTATATATTTTTGTATTATTGTTTTTGACTTAAGACACATTTAAGTTTGCTACTTGATCTACTATTGTCCGATCTGATTAATATACAATGATTAACTAGAGAAATATGGACTGAAAATCATCCAAACAGAGAATTTTTACACTGTTTAGTTTACAGTAATCATGACTTACCCCATATCCTAGTTCTTATCAGGTTTGTTTTCACTCATTCTTTTATTAGTGGATCCCTTCATGTGGTTCTGTGTCCACTATCACAGGCAGTATCCTTATCCCTTCTCCTGGAACAGTATTTTGTGATATGCCACTCAAAACACTTACTTATTTCTCCTAATTTTTTATAGGTTCATAGGTAGGTACTAGGCTATTGGCCCTAGGGCCTATATAAGATATAAGCCTAGCCAAAAAGATACCCTGGCTTTCGCCACCCAAGAAAATTATTTTCCGGTGCCCCTGTCAAGCAGAGCCACAGAAGTGATCCCCGGGGTGAATTTCTTATTTCCCATGCAATCATCAAGATTTTTCTTGAAGAGTGCTAATGAGGAGTTCTGTTTGACATAGGTAGTCTGTTCCAGAGTATGGGAAGTCTCTGGGACAAGAATCTATCCCTCCAGCATGTTTTGTTTATTGTGATGACAAGGTTTAGGTCCCTAGAGCATGTAGCTCGGAGGGATTGGGCTTTCTTTAAGTGGAGCATGTCCAACAGCTCTGGGTTTGAGATATCTTTGTATGTTAGGCAGAGATCGCCTCTGAGTAGGCGATATGCGATGGAGTAAAGCTGGAGGTTTTTGAGACGGTCTGCATAGGGCATCTGTTTGAGGCCAGTAATCCTCTTTATGAGGTATTTCTGAGGCCTGTCCAGTTGTTGTAGATGTCTTGTGAGGTACATGCCAAAAGAGGTGTTGTACTCTATAATGGGGCTAATGAGTGATGAGTAGAGGGGAACAATGACCTCTTTTTTTCTGGATGAGAAACCTTTTTTTGATGAGGTGTGCCACGTAGAAGGATTTCTTGACCACTGTGGCGATGTGATTATCAAAGGAGAGACTACTGCTCACCGGTATCCCAAGGTCTCTTATCACACTTTCAGTGTTGAGTAAACTACTGCCTATGTGGTAGTTCATGGGTACAGAGTTTTTACCAAAGGGGATGACAGTGCACTTTTTGGCATTGAGCTTGAGGCCATGGCTTTGACACCAGGCATCTGTCTCAGTGAGGCCCTTTTGTAGGATGTCCACATCATTATGAGTTTCGATTATGGCTCCTAGTTTGCAGTCATCTGCGAACTTAGTTAGCCAAAGACCTTCTGTGTTAGCCTGTACTTCAGAGAAGTAGATACCAAACAGGAGAGGATCCAGGACTGAACCCTGTGGTACTCCACTTGTCACTGGTCTGTAGTGGTTGGAATCTGCTACTTTCACAGTGTGGGTTCTGTCAGTAAGCCAGTTGGCAACCCACCTTGTGACATAGGGATTTATACCTAGTTTAGTGAGTTTATCTATAATTCCAGAGTGGGGGATGGTGTCGAAAGCTTTGGTGAGATCTAGATAGGCTATGAACCACCTTACCCTCATCTATGGCTTTGGTGACATGATTTGCCTTTTACAAACCCGAACTGTGCGGGGTCCAGAGCTTGGAGATTACCAATGTCTTTGTTTATGAGTTCCATGATGATACGTTCCATGGCCTTGCACACCAGGCTCAATAGGCTAATGGGGAGGTAGTTCCCGGGGACTGTCATGGCTCCCCCTTTGTGGAGTGGGATAACCGTCGCAGTGCGCCATTCAGTGGGCACAAAGCCTGAGGTGAGGCTATGATTGAACATGGTACTTAGGTGGGGTGCCAGTTCATTCTTTAGTTCATGTAGAATACAGCCTGTGATGTTGTCAGGTCGCATGGATGCTGTGTTCTTGGCTTTGGAGAGTGAGGTTTTTATCTGTGCAGCCGTGAGTACAGGAACTATTTGCAAACAATTGGCATATTGTCACAACAGACAAATGGATCCTGGACATAATAAACAGAGGCTACAAATTCCATTTTCACACTCTTCCAAAATGAGAGGCATGCCAAACCTACCACAAAATCAAAGGGTAGAGGCACAACTACAAATTGCAAAGCTCCTAAACATGAGGGCTATACAAAAGGTACCTACGCACCAACAAGCACAAGGGTTTTATTCAAGGCTTTTTCTGGTGCCAAGAAAAGGAAGCGACTGGAGACCCATACTGGACTTATCCATTCTAAACACATTTCTTCTCGTGCCAAAATTCAAGATGCTCACATTACAGCAACTCCTTCCCATGCTGGGCAAGGGGTTTTGGCTGGTAACATTGGACCTCAAGGAGGCATACCTGCATGTCCCAATCAGACAAAGTTGCAGAAGATACCTCAGATTTCTTGCAGGTTCAAGCCACTATCAATTCTCTGCATTGCCCTTTGGCTTATCTACTGCGCCCAGAGTATTCACCAAGTGCCTGGCATCAGTGATTGCATACTGCAGACTTTAAGGGATACAAATTTACCCTTATCTGGACGACTGCCTGATCCAAGCAGACAGCAAACACTTACTTCTGAAACACCTGGCATATGTGACACACTTACTACTTTCTCTGGGATACACCATCAACAAGGAGAAATCAAAGCTAACACCCTCTCAGAAAATAACCTTCCTGGGTGCCAACTTGGACACAAACACCCAGATGGCTTACCTTACACCAGAAAAACAAGGGCAACTATCTCATTACTTCAAAATGCTTGCAAAAAGTACCAGGCTTACTGCAAGGAAAATCCTGCAGGCTCTGGGATTCATGGCATCTTGCATTCTTCTAATCCCATGCGCAAAGCTGCACATGAGGAAACTTCAATGGTACCTAAAAAATCTATGGTCTCAACACAGTCATAGCTTGAAGCGGAGATTCCAATAATTCCCCGTCTTCAAAAGGAATTCATATGGTGGGCCCAAGCATGCCAAATAAACACAGGCCTCCCATTCTGCAAGCCTCAAGCTACACAAGTCATAACCACAGACGCTTCAGATTACGCCTGGGAGCGCACATGAAGGACAGGTGCATTCAGGGCAGATGGCCCCAAAAGAAAAGCACCTTCACATCAATCAAAAGAAATGCTGGCAGTAATAAATGCAATCTCAGCGTTCAGAGAATTCCTGCATCCAGGACAACTGCTCATAAGAACAGACAACACCACAGTAATGTGGTACATAAACAAACAAGGAGGGACTCATTCATACCCCTTGTGCAGACTAACCATGACTCTTTGGAACCTAGCTCTGGAAAGACAAATAGAACTTCAGGCACAGTACCTGCCAGGAATGGAAAACACACTGGCAGACACTCTGAGCAGGCATATGACAGACCCTCACGAATGGAAGCTACATCCACACGTATTTACAGAGATTGTTCAAGCGTGGGGAAGGCCAGATATAGATCTTTTTGCCTCCCACAGAAATCATCAATTAAAAAGGTTTTGCTCGAGGACCTTCCACCCAAAGGCCTGGAAAGTGGACGCTCTTTCCTTCACATGGACAACTCGGTCAGTTTATGCATTCCCACCACTACCTCTACTGCCCAAGGTACTTTTGAAAGTAAGAACAGACAAGCCGAGGATGATACTGATTGCTCCGGACTGGCCGAGACAACACTGGTATCCACTCCTGAGGAGCCTAACACACACTCCTCCGTGGCCCCTGCCTCTAACACCTCTACTGCTGACGCAGAACAATTTCAAAACCCTTCACACTCAGCTGAAAACTCTCAGTCTAGCTGCATGGAAAATTCCTTAACATCACATCAGACACTACTCTCCAAAGAAGTGCAGGATGTCATTTTGGAGGCCAGAAGATCATCTACTAGAAAAGCTTACTCCGCAAAATGGAAGCGGTTTTGCTGTTGGAATGAAAAACGAGGGCAGGACCCTAGAAAATTGAACCTACCTCAGATTTTACAGTACCTAGCTGAACTTTTGAGCAATGGACTTTCTTTTTCCTCAATCAAAATACATGCCTCAGCAATCTCTGCAGAATTCAACATGGATCCTCCTTTATTCTCACACCCACTCCTACGACAGTTCCTCAGAGGGGCCAAGAACATAAGACCTCCAAGGAAACAGCCAGTGCCAGCTTGGGACCTTAACTATGTACTGGAAAAATTGACATTACCTCCCTTTGAACCAGCTGCTTCAACAGAATTACAATATTTGTCCTGGAAAACAGCTTTTCTCCTGGCCATCACTTCAGCTCGTAGAGTATCTGAGTTACAGGCCCTCATGGCAGTGCAGCCATTCCTCATATTCCATCAGGACAGGGTTTCCCTTCGTACCAATCCTTCCTTTATGCCTAAGGTGGTATCTAGGGTAGCCTTAAACCAGGCCATACACCTTCCTACCTTCTACCCTAACCCTCAAAACAAAGGGGAAAGGCTGCTTCACTCTTTAGACATCCATAGGCAGCTACGTTATTACTTGGACAGAACCAAATCCTTCAGAAAATCAGATCAACTCCTAGTTTCCTATGCTGTGGGGGGTCAAGGGAAACCTGTTACTAAACAGACCATTTCCAAGTGGATTGGTCACTGCATACGCTTTTGTTATTCCTATCATGGAAAGCTTGTCCCTACTGGTATCAGACCCCACTCCACTAGGGCCACAGCCACCTCTACAGCCTTCCTCAGAGGAGTGCCTACTAAAGATATCTTGGAGGCAGCCACTTGGAGTTCTGTACATACCTTCACAAAACACTACCATCTGCCTTTATACTCCAGAACAAGAGCAGGCTTTGCTACTGCAGTTTTGCAGGGCATTCTAGCTCAACCCAGTTCCTTATAGTACCTACCACCCTATGCATAGCTTTGGGATTCTACCCATATGTGATTACTGCAGCTGTAATGCACGATGAACATAGTACAGTTTTGTACCTACCATAAATGTAGATGTTCGAGGGCTATTACAGCTGCAGTACAGGTTTCCCACCCTCCTTCCCCACTTGGTAAGACCTTGGGGTCTGAATAACTATTCATACCTGCTAACTGGGTTATCCTGCTATGTTTTATTTGCTTTCTTTTGTGTATTAGACTTATTTATGTATTGCCTTCCTTTTGGGGCACCTGACATCTGGGGCAAGAAAGACTGAAGAAGATGGCGTCGGCTGTGTCTTTTATACTCTAGCCTTCCTGACGTCAGAAGAGTACGCGACAACAACCGGCGGACCAAGACTTTGGAATTCGGCCGACCGAGGGACCGCCTGCCGGCTGAAAACCCATATGTGATTACTGCAGCTGTAATAGCCCTCGAACATCTACATTTATGGTAGGTACAAAACTGTACTTTCCAGATCCTGGATCATATAGACATGGGTGATCTTGAAGGAGACATCCCAAATGTTCTGGAGAAACATGAATTCATGTGGCAATTAAAGCTGAACTCTTTTATGAAGCCTGGACTAAACTATTACTATTCAATTAAAAGTGTACTGGAACTTAGAAAATTGCCACATTGTTTACATGACTAATTTTATTTTATTTTATTCTACCAGTTGGTTTTAAATACCATGTTAAATCAGTTTTAATTTAAGTGTATATTTTATTTTCCATCATCATACATTTTTTCTTATTCTCTTTTTTCCACTGTATTCAGAATGATGTGTAATAACAATACTAACTAATTCTACAATAATAATTGTATAGATAGTTTTTAGGGTTCTTGTACACAGACCTGAAGAAGTCTAGCAGGACGAAAGCAATCTTTGTTAACAATAGGTTATGAAAATAGAATATGATTTTTACAATTAATTTTTTACATGCAAATTGTATCTGTATACATTCATATATATTTCTTGATTGCCAAATGGATTAAGGTTGATATATTTCCAGCCATGTAGTATATTGTCTTGGATAAAAATCACAGACTTAATTATCTACTTAATAATCTGGTTAAATAAGAGGTACCACATCATTATACATGTTATTTAAAATACATAAAGGTTATAGTATTATGACAGCTACTAAGTAGAGCATGACAAGCTCGAATGTCGCACTGATGGGGGAAGGGATATGAATTTAACATGTGTACCAATAACACTTTGTTTTACAGCACAATAAACCACTCCCTTGCCTGATAAAAAGTATATATATATATATATATATATATATATATATATATATATATATACATATATATATATATATATATATATATACACACACACACATTTAGAAAGCTTGTGAGGAAACTATTACTCTTATTTTTGTTTTACTTTGATCGCTTGTCTGTGTACTTAATAAAGAATGTTCGACTGGAAGCAGACTGCCTGCCTTGCTTGGATTACTTTCGAATACTTAGTAATTCTGTACAATATTTCAAATTATATATTTTTGTATTATTGTTTTTGACTTAAGACAAATTTAAGTTTGCTACTTGATCTACTATTGTCTGATCTGATTAATATACAGTGATTAACTAGAGAAATATGGACTGAAAATCATCCAAACAGAGAATTTTTACACTGTTTAGTTTACAGTAATCATGACTTATCCCATACCCTAGTTCTTATCAGGTTTGTTTTCACTCATTCTTTTATTAGTGAATCCCTTCATGTGGTTCTGTGTCCACCATCACAGACAGTATCCATATCCCTTCTCCTGGAACAGTATTTTGTGATATGCCACTCAAAACAGTTACTTATTTCTCCTAATTTTTTATAGGTTCATAGGTAGGTACTAGGCTATTGGCCCTAGGGCCTATATAAGATATAAGCCTAGCCAAAAAGATACCCTGGCTTTCGCCACCCAAGAAAATTATTTTCCGGTGCCCCTGACAAGCAGAAGTGATCCCCGGGGTGAATTTCCTATTTCCTATGCAATCATCAAGATTTTTCTTGAAGAGTGCTAATGAGGAGTTCTGTTTGACATAGGTAGTCTGTTCCAGAGTATGGGAAGTCTCTGGGACAAGAATCTATCCCTCCAGCATGTTTTGTTTATTGTGATGACAAGGTTTAGATCCCTAGAGCATGTAGCTCGGAGGGATTGGGCTTTCTTTAAGTGGAGCATGCCCAACAGCTCTGGGTTTGACATATCTTTGTATGTTAGGCAGAGATCGCCTCTGAGTAGGTGATATGCGATGGAGTAAAGCTGGAGGTTTTTTAGAAGGTCTGCATAGGGCATCTGTTTGAGGCCAGTAATCCTCTTTGTGAGGTATTTCTGAGGCCTTTTCAGTTGTTGTAGATGTCTTGTGAGGTACATGCCAAAAGGGGTGCTGTACTCTATAATGGGGCTAATGAGTGATGAGTAGAGGGGAACAATGACCTCTTTTTTTCTGGATGAGAAACCTTTTTTTGATGAGGTGTGCCACGTAGAAGGATTTCTTGACCACCGTGGCAATGTGATTATCAAAGGAGAGACTACTGCCCACCGGTATCCCAAGGTCTCTTATCACACTTTCAGTGTTGAGTAGACTACTGCCTATGTGGTAGTTCATGGGTACAGAGTTTTTACCAAAGGGGATGACAATGCACTTTTTGGCATTGAGCTTGAGGCCATGGCTTTGACACCAGGCATCTGTCTCAGTGAGGCCCTTTTGTAGGATGTCCACATCATTAGGAGTTTCGATTATGGCTCCTAGTTTGCAGTCATCTGTGAACTTAGTTAGCCAAAGACCTTCTGTGTTAGCCTGTACTTCAGAGAAGTAGATACCAAACAGGAGAGGATCCAGGACTGAACCCTGTGGTACTCCACTTGTCACTGGTCTGTAGTCGGATTTGGAATCTGCTACTTTCACAGTGTGGGTTCTGTCAGTAAGCCAGTTGGCAACCCACCTTGTGACATAGGGATTTATACCTAGTTTAGTGAGTTTATCTATAATTCCAGAGTGGGGGATGGTGTCAAAAGCCTTGGCGAGATCTAGATAGGCTATGAACCACCTTACCCTCATGTATGGCTTTGGTGACTGCTTCAAAGAAGTCTATCAGGTTTAAGAGACATGATTTGCCTTTTACAAACCTGAACTGTGCGGGGTCCAGAGCTTGGAGATTACCAATGTCTTTGTTTATGAGTTCCATGATGATACGTTCCATGGCCTTGCACACCAGGCTCGTCAGGCTAATGGGGAGGTAGTTCCCGGGGACTGTCATGTCTCCCCCTTTGTGGAGTGGGATAACCGTCGCAGTGCGCCATTCAATGGGCACAAAGCCTGAGGTGAGGCTATGATTGAACATGGTACTTAGGTGGGGTGCCAGTTAATTCTGTAGTTCATGTAGAATACAGCCTGGGATGTTGTCAGGTCGCATGGATGCTGTGTTCTTGGCTTTGGAGAGTGAGGTTTTTATCTGTGCAGCCGTGAGTACAGGAACTTTGCATTCTTCTGGTATAGAGATGGGTCCTTTAGGGGGTGAGAGGGGGTTAAAGTTAGCACTGAACCTATCTGCCAGGATGTTGGCAATATCAGTTGGTTTTGTATATTTAGTGCCATTGTGCTGTAACTCAAAGCAGATCTGAGTGTTGTCATTGAAAATCTTGACATAGCTATAGAATGCTTTGTGGTTGCTTTTAGAATCAGTGGCGATTTTGTTTTCATAACTAGCTTTGGAGGATTTTATGAGGGGTCTCAGCTTCTTACTGAAGCTGACCAGGGAGTTCCTCCAATCATGGGATTTTACTCTTTTTTTGCAACAGTTTCTTTCTTCTGTTGTAGAGTTTGTTTATGGCAGAAGACCACCAGATTGGCTTCCTTTTTTTGGCAGATAGCATCTTGGTTCTGTTAGGGATAGCACGAGCCATGCACTCATGTAAGTGCTTATAAAGTGTATTTGTGTAGGATTCAGCAGTCGTACCTTTATTGTCCGTCTGCATGGGTGTCGTGAAGTTTGCCACTTCTGTCTTAAGAAGCGTGAAGTTGGCTTTGGAGAAATTTTTTTACGGTTGTTTCCCTAATGGGGGGTGGGGGCGAGATGTGATGTCTAGGGTGATTAGCTTGTGGTTGGATCTGACCAATGAGGAAGTGGCCTCTGGTGTGGAACACCGGTCACCCATGTTGGTAATGACCAGGTCTAGGAAATTGCTGCCCCTGGTGGTGGGTGTGGATAAGTTGATCCAAGGCGTTGGAATTTATGAATTCCAGAAAACGTTGAGCAAAAGAGTTGGTACATGAGTAGTTCTCCCAGTTAATGGTGGGGTAGTTGAAATCACCCATTATTAGGATTATGCATTATGCTGAGCCCCTAGCTTGGAGGTGTGGACATCCTTAATGAATTTGGACACGTCTCCGCCTTTAGTGTTTCGGTCCGGGTTAGGTGGCCGAAAGGTGTGGTATGAATTGTAGCCTGGTAATGCAGGGGTGCTGTCTGGAGCTTTGAACGAAGTCTCTATCACTGCACAGATGTCGATGTTCTCCATTTTAAGGAGTGTCTTGAGTGAGTGCATTTTGAGGTTTAGACTTCTAGCACTGAGTAGCATTACAATCAGATTTTGCTTGCTTGTACCCGTTACGGTGGTGAATTTGTCATTTGAACCTTGCCTAAAAAAGGCACTATATTTGCCAGTATGTGGAATCCCAAGGGCAACAGGTGCAGGCCATCTCTGGCAAAGCATCATGGTCTGACGATCATGTCATCCCAGGCAGACAGATACTGGATTCCCTTAAAATGACACCAGAAGCTTAGCCAGTTGTTGAAGTAAATCCTTTTGTCCTTGTACTGTGGTATCATTCTGGGTGATGGCAGGATGCTACTCAGGGCTAGGGTCATACCTGCCTGGGCTACAAGATCGGAGAGCTCCTCCATGTCTCTTTTCTTGTAGTCCAGGGAGGTAAATCTCAGGTCATTCACACCAACATGGACAATGACAGAGTCATATTTGTACTTGTTGTGGGGTGACCTGAGTGCATGCATTATGTGGCAGATCCTGGCACCCAACAGGCAGCTGACAGTTACTTTCTCCTTGTTTAGCCTGGTGAGTGGAATATCAGTGTGCCTGACTAAAGAGTCACCTATGACTAGAGTGTTGGGTACGTTATGCCTTATGGGCTGTAGTTGAGTGGCACACTGAGTTTGTGGGCTATGTGTCACTTGGGTTGTGTTGGGGGGTGGATGTTGCTTGCATTTCTGCTTTGGAGGTCTCTGTTGTTTGGGCAGATTTTTATTGATATCCTCTGCGAATGTAGGCGTGTGTTTTGTGCTTCTATGTTTGTGTTTTGGTGGTGTAGGTTTTCAGGGACTATGTGATGAGTGTGGTGAGGTGCAAGTGTTTACCTTCTCCTCTTGACTGTCTATTCCAGTTTTCAGTGAAGAGAGCTTTGCTTCAAGTTTGGCTATATAAGTGCATCTCTCACAGGTTGTAGTGTTGGGTAGTAGGAGGAGAGGGTTTTCTGTGTACATGAGGCAATTGCTGCATTGCCCCAAGATGCCCAGATTCATCAGGTAGACAGGAGAAAACACTGTGAGCTGACCTTTAGACATGCCTGGATAGGTGCTTATGTATTAAGTACTAAAAACTGTTTTCCTCTAGACAAGTGAGGAAAGTTGAGTACTGTAATAATTTGTAGTTTATTTAGTGCTTACAATGAGTTCTGAACAAGTGCTGAGCTCAAAGAAACAGATTTGAGTGCTAAAACTAAAAAGCTGGCTAGTTGTAAGGAAAAATTTGAAAAGCAGACTTTATGGCGCCGGGAATAGTTTAACCCTAGTTAAGCGGTGGGGGCTCAGGAGCTTACAAACAGACCTGATACAATTTACTGTTAATTGGTTGCTTCTAGTAGCTGCATCATGCACAGAAAAGAAGCTTGGATTATTGAACACCCATATGGCTTCCCCATCTTCCCTGAGACCTCATCCAGTTCATTTTTTTCTAGAAACATTTGCAACATCTGCCTTTCCCTCATTCATTTCAAAATTTTAATTCTTGTCCACCCTGCATATTGTTCCTTATCCTGTTTGGAGATAACATAGAGGTTAGTCCAGGGTACATAACACCCAAAGTACATGGTATTAGGTCTGGTTTGTTTGATGCTGGTGATAGCAGTAACCTGTCCTTAGGATCATAGGAGGTTACTAGGCTAATGACCCTAGGGCCCTTACAAGCCTAGCCAAGTTTTACCCTTATTTCCATGATCAGCACCTATCACCCCTGTCCAAGAGAGACATAGGTGGAACCCCTGAGGTGAACTTATTTACCCATCCAATTGTCCAGATTGCATTTGAAGAGGACCAGTGATGTGCTCTGCTTGACATGAAGCGGGTGTCTGTTCCAAATGTGTGGTAACCTCTGGGAGACAAATTCCAGGAATGGAAATTGTTTTCCTACTGATCACAAATCATCTTTCTGTTACAGTCCTGTTCCTGTTATGACAATAATGAGTGCAGGCCTGATGTTTAGTGGGGAATCTTTTCATTCTGCTTGTTGTACTACCCTAGATTCACTATATGCTTCCCCTAGAAAATTAATTTTTCAGATCACTCTCTCTCTCTCTCTCTGTCATAACCAGTAAGAGAAATGTACTTTTACTTTTAAGATTTTAGTCTTATTGTCCCCAGTGGTGAAAAATGCAATTTCTAACCTCCTCCAGGACGATGGTCTATCAGAGATATTAACACTCTCTCCGCTACACTTGATTGCAACATAGGAAAGGCCTCTACTGTATGATTTGATAACTGCAGACTGAACTGAGTGGGCATTAGACACTTTATCTCTTTCTTCCTGTATTACTGACCAATGACTGTTACTGTCCATGTGTTTAAACTCCTGAAAGGTATGCTGTAACCATATGTGATCACAAAGCTGAAACATCTATTTAAGCTCTGAGAGCATTCCTGGTCAGAGTGGAAGCAGGCTGGCTTTGTACTGTAGATATGCACCCTCTGTAAGAAAGCATTTTTCAGATAGAAAAATAATAATCTTAAGAATTAAGCAATATTTTTGGTGTCCAACTATAGAGGGTCCTGACTAGAAGTTAACAAATTAGCTGGTAGGGTGCATTCATGTTCTTTTTTCATTTTGCCTCTGCACTCCAGGCATATGTGTATAACCCCTACCCCTAAGGACTTACAAGCTGGCTTCAGACTTTTTTTTTTCAGTCAGTCTGTGTGCCACTCACTCCTGTGAACAATTAATTGGCTACCTGAGCTGCCAGTCATGTTTACTGTTACATATTGTAATGATTTTCATACCACCTCCTTGGGTGAGCAATCATTCTGTTGAGCTGCTGCGCAATAAATGGGTTAGTTTCCAGTGGTTTAAACAGTATTTAAACATTTCAAAAGTAAGAAATTAATATGGATGCTAAGAAAATGGCTTTTAAGACATTTGTTGTTGAAAATTTGCTTGAAGCCATAATATCATTTAATCATTTTGCTCTGCTTTTGAAATGTTTAGATGTACTGGCTGTGTTCTCTAGCATCATGGATGAAGTCATTTTTCTGCTGTTTAAAATGTTGGTTTTAGGTCAGAAACATACTAATTCTGCTGAATTAGACTTTAAAAAGTTGCTGTGGTGCTCCTAAACACTTTCTGTTTCATTTATTCCTTCATTTTCAGTATTCCTATTATCCCGTTCTATGTTACGGAGAAGCTGAAGCTGTCCTGTCAAGCAATGGCTGCAAAGCAGGACCAGACATGGAAAGGACAACAGTCCATAGAAAGACAAACATACACACAAGACGCAGACACACATCCATTACATCCTTGCAGTATGTTGAAGGTTGATGGGTTGTTGACCTTTTTACTGAAAGATGAATCTCACAATTCATTTAATCACACGGTGTTGTACATTCAGATAACAGAGTAGCCCAGAAAATAAATCCATTGAGTGCTCATTCCTTGTGTTGTTGCTCTCTCCCATATTTAAAAACTGTACAGTGTCTAAAGATAGTCCTTTTCAACTGTACCATAAAATATTTACAAAGCTTGCTATTCATAGTATGCCTGACTGCACCTTTGCTGTTACTTATATATCTTTGGTATTGTGTGTGAGCAGTAGATGAGGCTTATTTCTGCAGGACTCTTCTGAAAATATGATCATGAAGTTGTGTTCCCCCCTAAAGACACAGGGGTATTTTCTGAGAGTTAGGTCCTCTGCTTTCAGAACTAGTTCATAATGGCTGGCTAGCAAAGTTTGTATTAGTATTTTCATGTTTCTAGAAGAAGGAAGTAGGCAGGAGGTTTTGTTCCTTTGTTTTCTGTCCTTTTGGAGCAGGTCATTTGGAAGGGGTCTCCTGCAACAAAAGACATTAAAAGGGGTTCTTATGTCAGGATGTTGGATGTTTTCACTTCACAGTCTTCCTCCTCAAACAGAGAGAATCCCACTAAATGCATCCTTGGGCTTCCTACCTTTTGACCAGGGAGTTCCCACTCTCTGCTTTTTCATCAATTCCCTGTATCAAAGGAGGTGAAGGTGGCTGTGTGGGTGTATGTGTGTGTGTGTGTGTGTGTGTGTGTTTGTATTCAAAAAATAGAGAGACACTTGTTTAGGTTTGTGTCTGATGGAAGTGCTGGCGGGGGGTTTCTACTGCAAGCGTTGACAAGACAAAGTATCAGATAAGTGTTATTTTTTCCGACAACATCTCAGTCCTCTTCGTATGGCAAAATCCCTTCTGAGAACCATATATATATATATATATATATATATATATATATATATATATATATATATATATAAAGTCAAAATTTGCTGGATCTCAGCTTCTCTTTGATCACACCCCCTACTAATTATATACACCAGTTCTGATCAAAATCCCCATTGTACCACGATCTTGTACAAAACAACTGCCAGCATGTAAAATGAGATAGTTTTCACTCAACCGTGCTGATGGATTCAGGGTTCAACAAGTTCTACAACTTGTCAAAACCCCATACATATATGTATATATATCTATATATATATATATATATATATATATCTATATATATATATCTATATATATATATATATATATATATATATATATATATATATATGGGTCTACTTTCGTTCATCAAAAGTACACCCTACCAATTCTGAAAATGCCAACTCCGTTTAAGCGAAAGTGCTGTTTAACGAAACTGCACTTTCGCGAACTCCACATCACCAAAGAATGGTTGGCAGTTCCAGGATCATGTTGACCAGCAGGTGCATTGTTTTTAAGTTATCCATTACATTTCTAATGGGAATCAAAGGTGTACAGCAGTTGGGGTTTGATGGTATAGATCGCGGTACAGTGAGGATAAGGAAATGTACCCTTTTTCCCACTGTAGTGCAATCTAGATCCTGAGTTAGTATGTATAATTAGCAGTTGTGGGGGTGCAGGGGGGGTTTCCCCCCTGCAAAAATTTGTTTTTAGTGTATACGGTCTGTGATTTGATCTTCAGTGATGTGGAGTTCGCAAAACTATGGTTTCGTTAAACAGTACTTTCACTTAAAACGATTCGGTGTTTTCATATTCGGTAGGGTGTACTTTCAATTAACAAAAGTAGAACCGTATATGTGTTTGTGTGTGTGTGCGTGCACTTGCAGGCTTATAAGTAGCGGGGGTACAGACTCCACAGTAAGAAATACAGGGGCTCTTGGGGGGTACAGACTCCACAGTAGGGAATACAGGGGCTCTTGCCCCCTGCAAAAACAGTGACTTGTGCAGTTTGCCACTGTTTCTCTGAAATCACACTTAGATTTTTCTAATTTTGGGACTTGAACTCTCATGTCTCAACCTTCCAGTAGGGGGCACTCTAGTTGCAGTCAAAGTCTTGAAACAGCACCTCCATGTAGCATAATGATTATGTGCTAAAATCATCTTTCCTCAGTCTGATTAGTTAATGCTATGCTTTGGAACAGGCCCAATTCAGTGAACAATGCATGTAAGCCAATTATAAAAAAAAAAATATTAGCAAAACAGTACAACATTTACAATTGCCTTAAGAACATTTTAAGTACTAGTGCAAGATGAGCAGTTTGTATGTCTACATACTTAAGTGGAAGCAGTGGTTATAAAAAAATAAAAGAAAATGTATTTTAAGTACTACTTCTGCTTATTATTATATTTTCATAATGACTGTTTTTCCTACCACTCATTTTGAGGAGCTTTTACCACATTTCCCCTAATTCATGGAGCAGATTCAGGCTATTAAGAGTTGATGTACAAGGCCTTATATCTTTAACATTTCTATTCAGCTAAAGCCCACCACCACAGCTAAATCCTGCTGTGCAGACAACTAATAAGGTGTTCCTTGGCCACAGCCCTGCCTTTGGAAATGTACTTGTATGCTGGTGCCAGGAGGTGTTGTAGTGAAGGAGCTGTCTGCAATGTTGTCTGGACCACTGCACACATGGCTTATATCATGGCAGTACAAACCAGGCTTGTGACAATGCATTTTTTTCTGCAGTGAGCAGAAACTTTTCAGTAATTAAAAAGGTGGGTTAGAATATGGGTCATCATGCAGTGATTCAAAGGGGATCTTTTTCTCAGTAGTTCCAACATTGCAAAATAAACGTCCAGATAGAAGAGAAGCAAGCCCTATGAATACATAATACGTATAATGCTGCAAACTTTAAGATGTCTTTTGATCTTCTACATAGTCTTAAATCAAGATGATGAGAAGTTATATGAAATGATTTGTGAAGTACATGGTAGATTCATTGTAAGCTAAATTTAAAGAAACAGATCCTGCCTAAGGAGGAAAAATCTGCACATATGAGGTATTACTATGTTGTTCTCTTGTACACTTCTGGGATTGCAGTTGTTTGCTTGTAGGGTGTGCATATTGATAGCCATCAACCACATATCCTATGAGGGCATCATACTTAACTTGGATTATAAAGACATTGTGCATAAGACGTAGATGCTTTGGCTGATGCTGTTTCTTTTTCAACAAAACTACTGAACTGTTGCATTTAATAGTATCATGTGTTCCTATTTTCCCTTTGTTCCAGAACTAGGTGTTCATTTTCCCAATTGAGCTATATTCGCCACTTACTTGATTTTCAGATCTGCTTGTTTTGAGCAAAGCTTTCATATGTTATTTTTGTTTTAACTGTTTTGTATTCTTAACATTTACTTTCTGCTTTTCCTTGGCCATACTTTACCGATGTTATTGCTTCTCAAAGCCACAACCATTACAACAGTCTTTGGCACCCATTTTGACAGTTACTGATAGAATGACATGCATGTCTTCAGTTCACAGTGGAGACTGAATATACTACATTATGTTTAGAGATCATAAGCAAACGTATATGTTAAACCTAGTTTGTACACTCTTGCTCTCTCTCTCTTCTGGGATTCTCCCGACCACTAATACCAAAAGTACATGGGAATTAAGTAATGATGTGTATCGTGTATGTTTCAGTTAAGGTATCAGCTTAATTGTTTTGCACTTCCAGTTACTCACGACTTGCCAGCAGCTTGTCAAGACCCATTGTCAATTGGATCGCTCCTTTCTGTGAGTGTTTAACTTGTAGATACAAAGGTTTCTGTACAACCTCTATAGATGTCAGGTCTTAGCGCTGTTAATGAGCTGAAACTGGCAAAGCCATTACATTATAAGGCCTGGTTTTAGTTTCTGGTGTTTTCCAGTCTCACCATTATTTGCATGGATTTGCAACATTATCAGGGATATATACCATCATGTAATCTCTGCAATCTCAATTTACCAGAGTAGCTAGTCCCAGAATAAATTATTTGCTTTATCATGTATTGTGAGATTTCAGTATGTGAGAGTACTGTTTTCACCCTTGCACACATTTTCTCCACTTGACCCTGGAGTGGTAAATGTAACTAAGGATGTATGGTGAAAAAGTCCCTCAGATGGGTGTGCAGGGGGCTTGCCTCCATAAAAAAATATATTTTTGGTAGTTTACCTGCAATTTCATCAGCTTAAATTTTGACAGGTTTGCATGTGGAAAATAGAGTCAGCAGGCCTGTACATCAACTACTCACAGAGGATCCATGACAACATTGTGAGTTTGTGTGCAAAGTAACATGCATGCGGTATATGAGTGTATGACAACTGGTTAAAAAGAACTGTGATCAGAGGCACATATGAGCGAGAAAAAATGAGTTTGTGACAACCCATATATATATATATATATATATATATATATATATATATATATATATATATATATATATATATATGTGTGTGTGTGTGTGTGTGTATATATATATATATATATATATATATATATATATATATACATGTGTGTGTGTATATATATATAATATATATATGTGTGTGTGTGTGTGTGTGTATATATATATATATATATATATATATATGTGTGTGTGTGTGTGTATATATATATATATATATATACATCACAAGCTTGAGTTTTCAGAAACTCAAAATTGATATGGTCGAGATTTTCAGAAAACGTGAAGCTTTTGAATAGAAATCACGGTACAGAGAGGATCGGGGAATTTACCCTTTTCCCCACTGTACTGAGATCTCAGAGTTGATGTATATAATATGCAGGGTGTATGGGAGAGTGCCCCCCTACAAAAACATAGAAAAAAGTAGATTTTTCTGTTGTATTTTGAAGTTAGAGTTTTCGGAAACTTGATCATATCATCTCGACAGTATGAATTTTGAGTTTCTGAAAACTCAAATTTTTCTGACATAGACCCATATGTGTGTGTGCGTGTATATATACATATATATATATATATATATATATATATATATATATATATATATGTATATGGGATCGGTGCAGATCCCCGAAGGAGTTTTTCACCAAAGCATAAACAGCCGGGCATACTTCCACGAAAGTGCTTTTTACCGAAAAAGCACTTTCGCGGAAGTATGCCTGCAGCTAGAGGGAGTCGTGGGGGAATGACGGCTGCGGAGATCGTACTACGGTGCGGATAAGAGAATATTCCCTTTTCCTCACCGTAGTGCGATCTCGGAGTGAGAATATTAAAGTAGGGGTGTGTGGAGGGGCACAGCCCCCCACATGGGGGATGCAAGGGGGTTTGCTCCCCTGCATAAAAGTAGATTTATTGTTTTGTTTTAATGCACTTTAATGAACGCACTTTTTTGGTGAAAGCGCTTTCGTTAAAGTGTGTTCGGTGATTGTGGATTCGGACTATTGAACTTGCATTCAGTAATCCTAGATCCATATATATATATATATATCTCAGAGATCATAAAACTAGTGCCATAGCAAGGGTGCGGCAAAGGGAGAAAATGCTCTGGGCTCAATGTGTTATGCTATTACAGAAAGGCACTTGATTTCAGCATTTTTTTTTTTTGGTTATGAATTGGTTGCAATTTCTGTAGGTAGCCAATCACACACTAAGTCAAACTCCTTTTTTTTTTTTTCCCCAGTTCTTCTCTTGAATGCTAGGGTGCGTGGATTTGGTGGGGCATGTTTAGCTGATGTAATGTAAAGAGCTAGTTTGCTTTCTACAGTAATTTGAAGACATTTTTGTCTTGTCTTGAGAGCTGGGGAGAGAAGATGTGAGGTGTGATTGGCTGATGTAAGAAGCCAGTCAGCTTTCTACAGTAAGCCAAACCCCCAAAGACATTTTTTTGTTTGTCTTGCTTTTTCACTTAGCTTAGAGTGAGTAGATTGGCCGATGTACTGTAGGAAGCCAGTCCACCCTTTTTTTTTTTTTTTTTAGCTCCTCACTCGAGGCGCAATTTTGAGGGAGTGGCACAGGGCACTAAATGAAGCAGCTATGGCCCTGCAGATGAAGGAAAAGGGCAAATCCCCAATTTCCACTGTACCACTGTCTATTGCATTTGCAGTAGGCTGTGCATTACACAGTCAACCAGTTGGACCTTCAGCCAGTTGCATGCAGCATATACACATATATTATATAGATATCTAGATATATAGATATACACATATATTATATAGATATCTAGATATATAGATATAGATACAGGATATAGTAAAAATGCCAAAAGACTAAAATGGCAAAAGATCAATCATAAAAAAATTAAAACAGTAAGTCAACGAGATCGTGGGACAGCAGGGTCCATTCCCATCTATAGTGCAATCTCAGAGTTGGTATTTATAATTAGCAGGGGAGTTTAGGGTGTGCAGGGGGACTTGCCCCCATGCATAGAATGTATGTCGAGTTTTTCTGTATTTTGAGTTTTGACCTTTTGTTGCCATTTTGGCCATTCAACACTTCAAGTGTATTCCATATATACATAAACACACACGTGGGTGTGTGTGTGTGTGTGTGTGTGTGTGTGTGTGTGTGTGTGTGTGTGTGTGTGTGTGTGTGTGTGTGCATAAGACTTTAATACCACAACACCGACTTTCACAATCCTGAGACAAGAAGGCCGACAACATCAGAAACCCGACATCCCGGAACACTGACTGAGAACTTCAGGTAAGTAACCACTTGTCCACAAAATATAAAATTAAACCCGAAGCAAATTAAATCCACCAATGTGGGGGCCTCATCCCCACACACTCCTAACTAAATATACCAACTCAGAGGTTGCACTACCGTGGGAGTAAGGGGCAAAGTTCAACATGGTATTTCGCTTTCTCTCTCAACCCTGTCTCCACCACTTACATAAAGTCCCTTCTACTAAAACTAAAACCATGCTCTCCCTCTACTGACTGTCTCCCTCCACTCTTTCTTAAAATTGCATTCCAGTCTATAAAGAGCTACTTGCTAAACTAACTGACCTTAATCTCTACCCCACTACTATTCACTGGTTCTCGAGCTATCTCTCAAACAGGCTCCAGTCTGTCAGATGGCAATCCACCTGTTCCACTTTCCTACCTATCCAGACTGGCATCTCACAAGGCTCAATCCTTATCCCGCTCCTTTTCAACATCTTCACAAATGATCTGCACTCCTCCTGCACAACTTCCACCCTCATTCAGTACGCCAACGACTCCACTCTCATCTCCTTCTCAGACAATATCTTTAACATTCTGTACATCACCATTCAAAATAATTTCTCATCTGTTGAAAAATGGCTAACTGACCACCAACTTATACTTAACCCCAAAATGACTAAGCTCCTACTATTCCTTCCCAAATCTCTCTCCCACCACAAATTCACCTCTACTATTTCTTCTCTCAATAACACCCTTATCAAAGCTGAACCACACACCAAGCTACTAGGTACTATAATTGATGACCAGCTGAAATTTGACATCCATATACAGCACTGTATTAAAAAAACTAAGCAGAAATTGAGTCTTCTGTACAGAAATAAAATATTCCTCTCTCCCAACTCCAAGCCAACCCTAGGGCAAGTCTTCCTCCTTACATACCTTCTGTATGCCTCTTCTATCTTTACCCATCTCCAGTCATCCCTGCTAAGCAAACTCCAGTAAACCTCTCTGAATATAGCCAGATTTAACTCCAATCAGCCATATAAATCACATGATTGCCTTGCCCTAAAACAATTCCCCCAGCACCTCCTCCTCTCCCAGCTACAGCTTGCACACACTCTAATAAATAAACCCTCAGCCTGTCCCTCTCTTTCTTCCACAGTATCCTGTTGCATCCCAGCATGTTCACTTTGTAGCTCTGACCAGGACCGTCTAGACATCTGTAAACCGAACAGAAATATTGGCAAACTCCTCTACAAAAACTCATTATCCCTAGCTTGGACTAGGCTTCCTCCTAACATCTGTAGTATTAATAAGAGCAGGTCCTTCAAAACTGAAGTTAAAAACAACTTCCTGAACTCAAGATCCTGCCTTTGTCACAATCCTCCTTAATTTCCATTTCCTCTCCAAATGTACTTCTTCCTCTCTCCTACTTCTCAGAATATGTTGATCATATTCTCTCCACTCTTGCAAATGGAAAACTTACTAGCTCATCCCTGAACATCTACCGTCTGTACATGGCAAAAAAAAAGTGTGTCTACATTTCATATATTTTATGTATATTTTTTGTACCTCTGTTATTTCTTTGTTTTTTTTTCAATGCATATCTATTTTTTCTTTTTTCTATGTAATTTCAGAAATCTGTATATGTATTCTGGAGCTTTTCTCCCATTGCTCTCCACTGAAAAAGGGCTATTCTGGCTCAGTTGGACTAACCTGGTTAACAAATACCAGATAAATAAATAATGAATGGTGGCAAATGGTTACTTACCTGGAGTTCGCAGTTGGTGTTCCGGGACATTGGATTTTAGATGTGATCAGCCATCTCATCTCGTGATTGAGAAAGTTGGTGTTGTGGTATTTCGGCTTTCCAAAGCAGGCTCATATAAATATATATATAAAATTTCTCACTTTTGTCCCTGGGTCTGACCCATTAAAAAATATCAGCATCCCCAACTTCATGGTATAGGGAGTTGGAGTTCTGACTTCAACCAAGAGGACCCAAAATGAATTAGCAGCTTAGAGCTGGAGGAGCGGGAGAAGATGGGGATGGTGCCATAATTGTAAGACAAATTGCCATTAACTTCAGCATTTGAGAGGAGTGGAACTAATGCTGTTGCATGTAAGTGATGTCATCAGCTGTGCTCAGTTAGGGCATACCAAAAGCTGCCATCATGCCAATGGTGCGGTCCTAGCCATAATGGAGAGTACCAGTGACATTTAAAATGGTAGAGACAGGTCCACTGGGAGGCACTCAAACCAGAACAGAAAGGAAAAACAAGCAGAGTAATAAAAAAGTAATACAGAAGCAGAATTCTGATGTGCATTCTGTGTATATGTATGAGAGAGATATTCAGAAATGTATCCTTTTACTAGCAACTGCTGTTTAGAATCAATAAAGAAATTTAGACAGACTAGACAAATAAATGAATGGTAATATTTTTTCCTTTAACTGATCAGGCTATGAGGCCATCTTGAAAGATTCAATACATTATTTAATGGACAGGTAGTCATTGTCTTGTGCTATCCTGTATGGTAATCAAATTGATATTTCTCCGTTTTTTTGACTGCTTTAACTTGCCTATTTTTAAAATATCTTACGCACAATTTCTCTACATTTGCATCTAGGGTTCTATATATGCAGTCCTATACATCAGACTCCATTAATATACCAGTTAAGAAAAGTACATGTATATCTATGCTGCTAAGTGTTATAAGTTACATAACTGTATAATTATCTGTCTTAACTGCTGCCAGATGTTGTAGTATATCTTAGAGACTGAGTTTTTATTTGTTGTATGTAGGTTACAGACATCTACAGCTAAGAAGTCTTCACAACGAGCCTCTGGAGATCTCAAGTCTGTTCATCTACAGCAGGAGAGTGCAAGAAAATCCCACTGGATCCAATGTGCCTTCCTCTGTGGTAAATATGATTGTACACTATGACATATACACGGAGTACACTGCAAAAGTTCTCCTTTTTTATACCTGAAAAAAAGTTTGTAAGGTAGAATGAAGGGTTAACATAACTACAATTTTTACTTGTTTTGATCCAAATAACATGCGTAGTAGGCTGCTATTTTAGGTTGGCTTCAGTATCAGACTATGCTTACTTTAATTCCCACTCCTCTCCACCCAAGCGCACACACACACACACACACACACACACACACACACACACACACACACACACACACACACACACAGTATGAGGCTGGTCATTATATTAGCAAACAACAGGGACACAACACCTGAATGAACATGTATACTATAGCATCTCTTGTCAATTCAGATTATCAGATGCTTTTATATGAAGATTTTTTTTTTTTTTACTGTTCACTGACACCTTATACACCTGCACTTGCAACCTCACTCTTTTGTTCATCATGAAGAACATTCATGTACAATTCATAATGTAATTGGTTATGACCCCAAAGGGGCTGCCAGTACCCAAATCTAATTTTTCTCAGCAGTTGTACATCACTAGGGTTTTGCATATGCAGCCTTATGATTGTCTTTATCCTGGCATTAAAAGAAAGTACTAGGAGAATCTTGCTCCTTTTATTTTTGCTGTTTGAAATGTGCATCTTCTGTGCTTTTCTTTCCTGCTTTACTGGTCACGTGTAGATTTCCTTCTTCTTCTGGCTTTTTCCGGTTAGGGTTGCCACAGTGGATCATCTGTCTGCTCATGATTGGCAGTGGAGTTTTACAGTGTCGAGTTGCCAGCCCGGCACCCAACCTTCCACAGAAGGCACACACACGCACACCTAGGACCAATTTAGAGTGTCCAATCCACCTACTGCATGTCTTTGGGATGTGGGGGGAAACCAGAGCACCTGGAGGAAACCCACACGACCACAGGGAGGACAAGCAGACTCCGCACAGATGGCACCCCAGCCAAGAATCGAATCGGAGAACCTCTTGCTGTGAGGTGGCAACACTTTCCGCTGCACCACCGTCCTTCTTAGTTATCCTAAATAAACATTTTTCTTCAGTTTAATACCACAGGGAGTAGCATTTTAAGGGGTTGTAATTTTTAATGACGTCCTGGTAAGTGCAACTGTAAGCATCAGATTCCTCCAAAAGACTTTCATTTAAAGTATCGGTCGTTATGACATAATTGCAGTTCCATTAATTGTGGTCAATGTGCTGAATGTAATAGGAAAACTTTAGCTAGGAGATCAATGAATTTAGGGTCTATATTATATCCTTGAATGCTTAAAAAAGAGAACGCTGATTAATCAAACTTATTTTCGCAAAATCAAATTTTTTCTTAGGGAAAGAATTTGGTTGTCCGTTTCTGTTGCTTCTGTATTTTCAGTGTTATGGTGGAAAGTTACCGGTCGGATTCAGGTAAGTGTGCGATTGTGTGGATGTGAGTGTTAGGGTGATTTAGGTGAGTTAGGGTTAGGGCTCGGGTTAGGTGTGTGTGCAATTGAGTGGACATGAGGGTTAGGGCGGATTTAAGTGAGTTAGGGTTAGGGAGCGGGTGAGATGAGTGTGCGATAGTGACGGACCTTAGGGTTAGGGTTTGGGTTAAGGTAAGTGGGTAGTTAGTGGTGTGTGCATAGTTTAGTGTAGGGTTAGGTATCAGATTTTAGGTGTATGTGTGTGGATTTCTGTTTGTTTGGTGTGCTTGTGTTGTGTGTATGTGTTTTGGATCAGCGATTTTTTTTCCCTGGGAAAAAAATCGCTGATCTGACAGTTCGAGATTGTAAGCTTTCACTTAAATTATGTCAATCAATCAGTGTTCGCTTTTTTAAGCGTTCGATGATATAATATAGACCCTGAATTTACAAGCCTTGTTATATAATTAACCATGTTGTCTCTTTTCTCTTATTTTGTTGGGCTTCTCATTTGTTTGCAATGCTAAGCTTAACTATTTAGAGAAAAATGTCTTAAAAATGTAAAAATTAGAAGTCATCAAGCCAATATAGGTCCTTTCACATGGACAGGAATCAGTGACTGAGTAACCATGCTTCCTGTTGCTCTAGATACTAGGATTTGCTCCAAAGACTGGCATTTATTCTAGCCCTCTTGTTCTCCAGCCACCTCATTGCTTCAGAAGGTGGTTACAGGAGAGGAAGCAGAATGTTGACATGCTGCTTCAGTTTCAGAGATTGTTATTTAAAGGGTGCCTAATACTGGAACCTTCTGTATTGGGAAAGGGGACATAATTACAGTCGATTACTTCACTGTTTTTTATTGAGAGGTTTTAGTTCTAATGTGTAATGTTATGGTGCATATTACCACAGTGTGTTGTATTATGTGAGATGGCACAGCATTTATGCAGGGTTTTTTCCCTTTTCCACACTGTGATGTAACCATGGAGTTGGTGTATACAATTTAGGGAATTCTGAATATGCAGGGAGGCTTGTACCCTCAAAAAAAAAACATTTTTTGTGTTTTACAGCTCACTGTTTTTGATATTTAATTTTCTATAAACTGTGTGATGAAAATGTGTGTCACTGTGGCTCATAGGTAAATTAAGAAAATGATGGCTTCCACTTAAGACATTTGTCCACATGCATGTCATATGAGATCTGAAATTGTTTCTCTTCTATCTGTAGATTCTGAGACACTCTCATTTTCTGATTTTTTTTTTTTTCTGGGTGATCTCATATCTGTTACTATTCGGGCAATTCCTTTTGTAAACCAGCTATAAAACTTACAGATAGCATACTTGAAAGACAGATGTCTGACTCACAAGAACAATCCGTTGGTCCCGCAGAGGTCTGATATTATGCCTTTTGTATGTATCGATTGTTCCAAATTTGTGCAGGAGTATTTTGTTTTATTTTAAAAGGATACTGCAGTTTCAACATCCACTTCCAAGAATTCTATTTTTGGGGTTTATAGTCCCAAGAAGAAGGCCCCATCTACTACTCCGTCTTCACCCAGATCATTCACTCACTGGAAGCTGATAAGTGTCTTGCATATCTTGATGGAATTGCATCCTCCTTGGACTGAAAACTGACTCTGGGGATGATGCTTACATTTCTTTTTTTCCCTTGAAATTGGATTCCAGGGAATTATCTTCCCTCAAAAAATATATTTTTTAAGCTGCTGAAGCTTGAGGTGCCTAAACCTAGAGCAGTTTCTCCACTCATTCCTTTATTTAAAGTTTTATATTTGTCTATCCCAAAATCCTCATGGCCAGCCACAATCTCCAAAGAAAGCTGATGGTATAAATATCCCCACAATTCTGATAACTTCCTTTCTTGTTATTAACTAGGTGCTCAAAGGAGGCCAGAAAGGTGGTGTCAACATACTATCAGAGGACAGAGGAAGAAGAATCCTTAATATATTCAGTAAGAAGATATATCCATCTGCTGTTCTAAGCATTAGGTTACAAGTCCTCAAACCCATGTAGGGCATTACCATGGAGAAATATTAAAACCAACTGTTGGCCTAACTGAAAGCATTGCTGATGCTACTGTCAGGAAAAAAATGTCTAAACTGGAACAAACAGCTGATGAGGCCGGCACTCACATTATAGAATGTTTATTTGATACTGTGAAGGCTTACTCCACGGTTGCTTCCCTTGTATTGTCTTAGAGACATGCTTGGTTCAGAATACATTTCCCTGATTGTCAAGGCACCAGTGAATGAACCTTTAAATCAGAGCCAGCTGTTTGGGGCAACCTCTTAATGAATGTTAAATGAGTTTTGAGAGAAGAGTAAAACTATGGACAGGATTAAGCAATTGACTAATCCTCCCATCCAAACATTTTCCATTAATTTTCTAATTAAAATTGGCCCTTTTATTGCAGGCAGACAAGGGAATAACAGTACCAGCAAAAAAGAAAGTACTTCAAAAACAGTAGCCATGGAAGTCCAAAGGGCGATTACAAAACCTACTTAGCAAGACAGACCAGCCTTCCATAATAACCAGTGATGATTCTGTTTATCATCTGTTCCACCCCACCCATTCCAGAGGAGAAATATTTTTCCATTTTAACTTAATGATTTCAAATTACAAAAGTCAAGTGAATTAGAAGTTGTACTAACAAGGTACATCATATAATTCTGTGTAGCTCCAGTTCCAAGTATGCCAACAGATTAGGTCAACTTGATTGTGCAATTAATCCAGTATCTGCTACACTCGTGAAGTTTATCCATCAGACTTTGCAGTTTATCAAAGGCAGTTTACTCAAGAATCTTCTAGTGCTAAAAATCAATGGCCATTGGAAACCCATTCTGACTTTGACCGCATTGAACCAATTTGTCAAAACAAAACGTTCAGGATATTGGTATTATAAAAATTCTTTTGTTTGACACAGGACATTTTTGGTAGCCATGGGCATGCAGGATGCATACCTGCACACCCCTATAAACAAAGCTCACAGACATTCTCTCATATTTCACATGGAGAGACTCCCATTAACAAATTTCTTCCTTATCATTAGATCTTTTGTGTGTGCTGAGAGTGTTTAAATGCATCAACACAAAAACAGTAAAGCAATTTAAAATTAGCACACTCTAATATAAGCATAAAAACAACAAAAAAATCAGGACCCCCCTATGTGTACTGGATGAGGTTGTAAGGTCAGGTCCAAGTAGATGTCCTCAGCTGTGCTCACGGTGTAACACCAGCAAATTTTTTGGTAAAGCAGCACATTTCTGAATTATATGCTGCATTCAGAATATTTATTAAAACACGAAGTCCAGACAAAATTAATGCTTCCCATGGTAATGATTTCATTTGTGGGAGGGCTCAAAAGGCTGTGCAGCAGTTGAGATGCTGCACATCAAATATTTTACATATAAAATGGGACTTCCTCTGGAGACTATGTATACATGTGTATATAATATATAGATGTGTGTGTGTGTGTGTGTGTGTGTGTGTGTGTGTGTGTGTGTGTGTGTGTGTGTGTGTGTGTGTGTGTGTATTTACACAACAGCAAGACTATATTAAAACTTTCAGCTTGTCTATATAGTTCCCATTTGAGTCTCCCAACATGAGGCTAAAACAGACCTGCTTTAATGTTTGAATCTTGCAAGTTGCTATATGTCATAAGTCATGCCACTGTACAGAGCATTCATAAAGTGAAGAAATGGGAATCAGAGCAAGTGGCTCTGAAATTCCTGTACACAGGAGAAAAAATAATGGTAACAAAGGATGCATCACTTGGGAATCTTCCTGTATTAGTGACCCAAAAATAGATATTTTATTGTGCAGATGTGTGAACAACCTAAATTTTCACCTATCTTCTGGCAGCTAAAGTGATTCTGGAGAGCTTTGTAGAGTGTACTTGCAGGAGAAAGTCTTTCTTCCACAAAAGACATAATCTGTCTCTTGGCATGCTTTATGCCTGTATGACCTACAAAAGGAATGACATGGGCTATGCCTTGAAGTGCCAGATGGTAGGCTCTGGGCACTACCAATTGCTGTATTACCTCACCCTCTAGCTGTCCGTAAGGGGTCCACTCTGTATACAGTAATTCTTTATTCCAGTATACAGATTCCCCTTTTCCTTGAGAATCAGGTACCTCATTAGCTACCCTCCTCAAGTTTCATAAGGTAGGGTCCGAAAGCTGAGCCTGTCTCAACTCTGTCTTGGTTATCCTTCCCAGCTCCCTTTCCACAGGAAGCCTGGTGTCTTCTGCCAGCAGTGCCTCACTGTCAGCCTGGATACTGCCACTCACCTCTGTCCTTGCAGTCACCCTGTCCACGGAAACATCAGTACCTACCAGTAGCCATGGCTCACTTTCAGGGTTTCTGCTACAGGGTAGCTCCCTCCCTGAAATACCCACATCATCATCCCCAGATTCAGGTATGGGGTCTGTTTGGGTCTCCCCCAGGCTGTCAGACCCACATACCTGTCTCCAAGCCTGACTGTATGCAGCTGCATGCTCACAAGGTATGCATTATCAAAATCACTCCCCATCAAGGCATCTGCAGGGATATCCTGAAAGCACCTACCTGCTTGCTTCCTTTTCTACACTCTCAGTCAAGGTGAACCCTGGCCAAAGGTTTTTAGAATAGGGTCCCTCCTAAAGTTGTTACTGGAGTGGACTGCCCAAGTAAGTACTTCTCCTTTTTAACCACTGCAAGCTTCACAATGGTTATTTCAGAGGTGTCTGTCTTCCATCCACTAAGATTAATATAAACTCCAGTGATAGTTTGGTACCTCTGTTTTCTCCAGACAACTTACCACTAGCATGCTTTTATTCCCACTTGCTGGCTCCCTCAGCTTTGTTCCCCACCTTGCTTCAGTGGACAGTTCTGTTTTACATGACTCCTCTGATTTAAAACATCTAACCCTTGATCTTGGCTTTGTACCTGAACTAATGGCTTCTCCTGTTAGTGGTGCACTCTGTTGGGGGTGGTTTAGGCAGCCCAACCTGGGTTCCCTTATATACATGTGCAGCACGGGGTATCCCCTTCTTGTTGTGCAGTGGTGCCCTGCTTGCTAAGTAGAGATCCCATTTTCTTCCCATCTCATCTGCAGAGTTACACTCCCGGTCTGTCAACCAGATTCTCATGTCCTCAGGCAAAGGGATAAGGGCTTGTTCCTTCACCAAAACGTCTGCCAGCCTTTCAAAAGTGGTGACCTGACACCCACTCACCCACCTATGAAAATAAGTGCTTAACTCATCAGTATAGTCACATAGACTTTCATTTGACTTGCACCTATGCTCACGTAACCTTTTTCTGTAAGCTTCAAGTGTTAACTTAAAACATTCCAATAAGCATTGTTTAACTTTATCCTAGTGTAAACAGCCAGTATCAGACAATTTAAAAACAGCAGTAACAGCTTTACCATGGAATAAGGGGGTTAGGAACTGTACTCATTGTCCTTGGTCAGCATTGTATTGTTTACATACTCTTTCAAATATATGAATAGAACTATCAAAATTATTTCCCTCTGTAAACTGTGGAAGAAATTTACTGACCTTTATTGCTTCTGGGTTTCATTTATTCCCTTCCCCATTACCTCCATGACCGTAATGAAGAATCAGCATCTTCCTGTCATGTTGGCTCTGTTTCTCCTTTTCTTCAGCCTCCAAGCACTGCAGACACTCTGCTGATTCTAATTCCAAATGTTTGGCCTCCAATTCAAGTCTGTTTAACTCCAGATGGGGTTTTAAGTCCTCTGAGGAAAAGGTGAGCTGTCCTGTTTCTGAAGGCTACACATCCCCATCACCAGACTGGTTGTCTTCCTGGTTGCTGGTCAATGCTGCAGCTGCAATTAAGGCTGAAATAATTTCCTCTTTAGTCAGGTTGGCATGCAAGCCGTCCTTTTGTTTCACACACCTTGGCCAACTGGTTCTTTGCCAGCCTGCCATAATCCTCTGCTGACATCTTTGCCTGCTTTCCCCTGACTACACTGAACTAACAAAAATAAATAAAACTGTTGAAAATGAAACTCTGTACATTTACCTTGTGGTTGCTGAAAATACACACACCTTCAGTGACAACTGCCCACAGGCTGCGGAAGTTCAATTAATATCCCACCCAGCTGCCACCAATATGTGATGATCCCTACTCCAGGCCGGTAATCAAGGAGCCTTAATCCTCACCACTGACATCAGTGAGGGATGGTCAGTAGGAAAAAATAGATACACACAGTATTTTCAGTTGCAGCTCCTCTGCACCAAGCACAGTTTGCTTTACGAGCACACAGGGAGCACACTCCAGACCTGGGGCTGGACTTTGACTCTCTCTTCAGGCCCCAAACAAGACTCCGCACTGACCAGTTTGGAATGTTGTGTCCCTGTTCCAAATAGCTGACACATACACTTGGATATTTGATTTTCACACATGCACACACACACACACTTGGGAAAGCCTGCCACAGATTTACCAACTGTGTCCCATCTGCACAGAGTATAGGGTAATTACACTGCCACCAGTCAGCTTCTCTATGGGTGTTACAAGGGTACCCAAGTATACTGAGTAAAATAAATACTAATACAATGGTAGAGTTTGACTAATGCAGCAAGGCTTTCAGGAGTGGCCGTAGTGTCACTAAAATAAGCATAAGTACTCTTAAGATGTTTAAAAGTTTTCTCTAAAAGACCAGCCACAATGAAATGTGTAGAAATATTTAATAATAAATAATCAAAAAGAAAACATGAGACTACCAAATATCTAATTACAATAAACACGAAAGTTTCAATCACAGGAGTTTAAAAAATAACACAGTTGGATAGATTCACACAGATGCATAAAAACAATGCTTAGCTAATTTCACTATATTTTCCTGATTATCTAAGTAATTACTGTTCCCTAGTTAAGTTACTTACTACAACAAGGCAAGATGATGAGTGCTCAGTTGCTTACTATAGCAAGGCAAGATGAGGTATGAGGTTGTGTGAGGTGTCTGTATGAGATCTCTCCTGTCAGGTTCCAGAAAACAAAGTGCTGCTGTTAGAGTTCCATCATATCTCTTACTAATATCTAAAGAATTATGTCAGTGTTGGTTATAGAATGACATCACATCCGGTCACCTGATGCTGGTACAGTACACACTCAGAGCGTTGATAAGATCTGTTGCAGCATCTGAAAACTTCCACCCTTCCAGGGTAGCAATTAGTTCACCCCTAAGGGACAATACATTAAGATTCTTAGTCCTGGTTTTCCCAGACATTTGTGTCTCTGGCTGCAATCAGACCTGTAAGATAGTATCTTTATGGCCTAAACCAACCCATTTAATTTTCAACCTATTTTTCAAAATTAGCTGGACTGAGATTAATCTTTTCCCTTCCAGAATTCTCTGTTAAAACGTGTACATTTAAAAAGTTATAATAATACTGTCTGACATACATGTATATCTCTTTTTATGTCCAGCAGGACCCACTGTTGATGAATTTTTATCACAGGCAACTTTATAAATGCATTTTTAACACAAGTATTTGTCCAAATCAGTGTGATAATCAAATGACATAAAATTATTTGCAAAACTCCAGCTAGCTATGCTGGTATATATTACACATGCACTTCCCTACTCTCCCTGGCACAGATCATCACATTTCTCCCCCTTTGAAGACTTAAGCTAGTTTTTCAAGCGACCCTGGAAAAATGTTGTTTGAGGGAAATGGGCCTGTCTGGGAACACATTAACCTATACCCTGTCTTGAGAGCCCATCTGAATTGGCTTTGCTGACCTTATTACGGTGCTGCACTGTCATGTCATATGCTTGCAACCCTAGGCTCCACCTAAATAATTTGGCATTTTGCTGGCTGGCACAATATAGCCATATTAAGGGATTGTGGTCTGTAACCACAGTGAATTTCCTTCCTTACAGAGAGGGCTGAAGTTTCTGCAGTGCCCATACTATGACTAGACATTCTTTTTTTACAGTTGCATAACATTCTTCCGTGGGTTGAAGTCTATGGTTGAGATATACAACTAGTGCTCTTCTCCCTCTGAGGAAACCTGGCTGAGTACAGCCCCTAACCTATGGTTTGAAGCATACACCTGCACAACAAATCCGTTGCTGTAATCTGGACTGGCTAACACTGGGGGTCCTCCCAAAGCCCCTTTATGCTTTTGGAATGCTTGCTTGCAGGCTGGGGTCCACAGTACCTTATCTGACTTGTTTTTCTTAATCAGATCAGTGAGGGGAGCAGCTATTGTACTATAGGTGAGAACAAACTTTCTATAGTACCCCACTGTTGCCAAGAATGCCCTCACTTGCTTTTTGGTAACAGGGGCAGGCCACGCCTGAATAGCTTCCTCTTTGGCAAGTTCTGGCCTGATCTTACCACTCCTCACTCTATGTCCAGGGTAAGAGACCTCTGCCATATTCCACCTGAGACTTACTGGGCTTAATGTTTCACCTTGCCCTTTGTAGTCTGCCCAGGACCTCCCTGATATGGTAAGGCTTCCAATTGTTAACACGGTACAATTTGAGCCCCTGCCTCCCACCTAGAAGGTTTACCATGTAATTAACATCACTTACCTTCCTTAATGCTTCAGAGGGTCCCTCCCAAGCTGCCTGCAGCTTATTGTGTCTAACAGGAATGAGCACCATAACCTGCTGTCTCACAACATACTATAGGGCTTGAGCATTCCTGTCATACCAGACCTTTTTCTGCTGTTGGGCTTTTGCCAGGTTCTCCTGGGGCAAGCCCATGAGCTCCCTAAGCCTTGTCCAAAGGTTTAGGACATATGCCACAATGGACTCCTTGTGGGATTCACATTCACCCTCCCACTCATCACAAATCAGATCTAAAGGCCCCCTCACCCTATGCCCATACGGCAACTCTAAGGGTGAAAATCCTGTGGATTCATGCTGTACCTCTCTGTATGCAAATGGCAGATGGGGCAGATATTTGTCCCACTCTCTCTTAAACTGCTCTGCAAATGCCTGTAGCATGGTCTTTAGAGTAGAATTGTCCTGTCCCCCAGACACCCCATTAGTCTGGGGGAGGTAGGGGGTGGTCCTTAGGTGCGTCACCCCACAGTGCTTCCACAGACAAGCCAGCAAGTCTGAAATGAAATTAGCACCTCTGTCAGTCAGTATTTCTCTCAGGAAACCACTGCTGAAAATCTCTAACAAAGCATTTGCCACCTTCTCTGCCTTAATGGAGGACAGAGCTACCGCCTCAGGGTATATAGTAGCATAATCCACTACCACCAGGATGTACTTCTTCCCTTTGGAACATGAGGTACTCCTGAAGATTAATAAAATGCAAACAACAAAATGACATTGATGTATAATGTGGCAGGTGCAATACAACACACGATGAGCAGATAAACTGTAGTAAAAAGTTGAATGTGCACCAGTTGTAACAGAAGAATAACTGCATATGTAAAAATATTCTACTCTTGTTCAGTATCAGTATGCTTCAACGAATGACACAGTATTTACAATATGTACCACTTACATTGAGGAAGAAATTGAGAGGGGAAAGAAGTAAAATCTAGGATAGAACAAGGTTAATGATGGACTGTACCTGTGCATTTCTACCTGTAAATGACAAAAAAAAAATCCAAGAAATTTGTCAGCAGCTGTGATCCTTAACCTCACTGTGGAAAATCTGTCCTGCACATGTAAATCTGCACACAGTATCCTGTCATCTAGTTTAGTGTGAAAAGTGAATGTTATTAAGTCACTATATATGCATGTAAAAGAGTACTGCATATGCTGACAGGGAAGTTCGGCTGCTCAATGATACCGTAGTGGGCATTCCTGTTGGTATATGCTCGATTTACAGTGGGGACGCTGGTTGGGCTGACCAATCAGTATGCTCCTTTTTGAATGTTATTGGCCAGTCATTGTAAAATAGAGGTTTAATGTTAGTAGTGGTGTTCATAGCAAACAGTGGGAAGAAAAGATATTACTGTGTAGATGAGAAGAGACAGATGGTCAGAGCAGGCAGGGTTAGTAGTAATTTGTAAATTGAGTAGCACTTAACAGTCTCAGACTCTGACAGACTAATTCTAAGTAAATATCATGAATGTAATCAAGTGTAATTCTGGGAGGTAGATGCCCTGTGTTTTGGAGGACATATCCAAATAAGTTGGGTGTTTCTACACAGATACTGAGTGGAACAATTTTAACACTAAAACTGTGTCCATTATATATACCTTAAACATTCAGTTTTCATTTCTGTTTTTTTTGCATGTTGTGTGCCTTTAATTCACATTTTTTTATTAAACACCTTTATTGAATTATCACTTGTGACATAGGCAAATTTACATTTATATAAAGGTAATCAAACTGTATTAAGTTCACATTTGTAAACATTATGCTTCACATATATTGCTACATATATCATATAACCTAAGCAGCATTATATAAATTATTCAATTCCTGCCCTTTTTTTAAACAAGAAACAACTTTATTAAACCTTCACTTATGACGTAAGCAATCATACATTTATATAAATGAGAACAATCCACACTCACACAATAGTTGCAAGCATTTTACATCACAAACCATACTGACATACTCCCAGTTGCAAACATTATACATCACTTATAATCTACCCAATCATTTTTGTTTGCATTTTGTTAGTTTACATTGTGAGTATATAGTTCCTCTGAGTCTGTTTATGGCTGAAACATATTATTTGACCTGCACACTTTTAGGTATTAAATAAATAAACATCTTTTTTTGATTTTCCATTTTGTTCCAGTTAAAGATTTTATTCCCCTTTTTAACACAGATGTGCAGTTAATGCCAGCCAGTGTTTTTTTTTCTGGGATATGAAGCTGGCTGTGACAGGGTCAGGTAGCCTGAGTACTGAAGAACAGAGTAGACTAGAGTATAGGTTTAGAACTGGTAATCCAGAAAGTAGCATGGTTTGTTGGTGAGGGTAGGGCTAAATATGGATTAGGGTTGAGTTTAGCAATCAGGAACGGTCATTATTGAAAAGTGGAAGCCCTAAGTAGGGCTGGCTTTATCAATGCAGTCTTAAAAAAAGCATATTGTAAGCCATCTAGCCATGGCCATGGAGGGTTTTTTACTGCTTTATACTTATCTGTTCATCTTAGGAATCTCCTGAAGTAATGATTCTTCTGCTAAGTATAGTACAGTTGTGTTGGGTACTCAGCATAACTGCAAGTGTTGTAACTGAAGAATCGTTGCTTTAGGAGGTGCTACCACCTTTCATCTTCCAGTACTCCCTGTAGGTCAAGCCTGCTATTTCACTTACTATTTCATTGGTGTCTGTTTTTTGTTGTCTATATGTCTTTGGTAGTGGGGTACATAGCCTAGAGTGTGCTTTGCCCTGTACAATTAGTTGCTGAAGACTAGATGTGTGCTTTGACTATTTGTTAATAGGAATCCTTGGGTGAGATATCCTTTAGGTAATTTAGGCCTTTAGCTGAGCACGCAAGAACTTTAGTTGGTAAAATATTTCACAGTTTAGTTGTCAACACCAAAAAAGAGAGAGGGGGTGGCCAAGATGGTGAGAAGTTAACAGCACTGCTTTTACCTCTGCTTCATTTTAACATCTCTGACAGGATATTTCTAAAAAAAACTCAAATAGAGTGTTTTAAAACTTGATGGATTTATAGTTGAACACCTACTAAAAGATTTACTACAAAAATAAGTTTGAAACTCTCTTAATTGCTTTTTCCTGTCGAGTAAACTAGAAACGACTAATTGTCTCAGAATAAGCCATTCTAAGCCCAGTGTACAGGACAGTACTATGAAGTAATTAGAGTAACATTCAGACTTTTACACGTTTAACCTAGATCACACATAACTGTCATTCTTTTAATGTAAGTCTATATGCTATGTCTCCTTTAAAAATGACAGTCTGCTTTATATTAAACATCTCATACAAATAGTGCTTGCTGAATCATTAAATGGTATTTCTTTGAGAGCAGTGGCTTTTTGGTGGTTGGGATACTTTAAGATGTTCTTTTTTTTTTTTTTTGGTGGTTTGGAGAGATTTGAGGGGTTGATGTGGGAAAAAGGACATACAGCCTCTGCTAAGCAACATCAGTGAGTTATCCGTAAAGCTAGATACATTACAAAGCAAAATGGGCAATTTTAAAGAAGGTAAAAAACAGTCGAACTGCTGAGTAAACCTCTTAAACAGCAACAATAAGATATCTTGAGTGTAGAAGAGGCGATGTCTGATTTTGATAGAAGATTACTTGAAAATAAGAATAACACTGAATTTCTTCTAAAACAAAACCATGTATTCTCGGGAAAAAATAGAAGACCTGGAGAACAGCTCTAGAAAGGATAACATCAGGATTTGCAAGATTCCTGAAAAAGGAGAGGGAGACAATATGATTCAGTTCCTCAATACCTGGCTGCCTAAACCTTTGAACCTACCTGAAGCTTTTTCCTTTAGCATCAGAAGGGAACCACTTTCTAACTTCTCTTTAAAAGAAAAAAAAAACACTTTCACCTAGGTCAGTGATCGTAAGATTTTTCTCAAATCAAGATAAGAATTTAGTCTTAAAAGCTGCATGGACTAATTATCCATTTTAAATTAAAGAACATATTATAAGGTTTGACAATGACTATTCAACATTAGTGATGTCAGAGAAAAGCATATGCACCACTTGTTAAAAGCTTAAAGAAAAACAGTATTAAAGCACAAATCTTGTTTCCAGCAAAAAATAAGGATTCACCTTACAGAAGCAAAGAAGATTTTTAACATCTTGGAAGATGCAGAGGACTTTATACAGAAAAATAAAATCCTAGAAAAAACAGAAGAAATGAGCTGGAATCTATCAACTTTAAAGAGAAATGTAACAAGAGATGGTTGGTTAATAAAAGACAAACACAATAAAAAGCTGAAGGACAAATGAAAATCAATGTGTTTCATGGTTATTAATTCTTATTAATTTAAAGACGTGCTTGAATACTAATGGACGGATGCTGAATATTACTTTTGACATGGTAAATGTTTTGTTTCTTTCTTTCCCTACTTCAGATGGTCCCTTTTTAAAGTGTTAGAGTTTGATTCTTTTAGCTATATGTGAAATTAAAGCCACTTATTTTCATTTAGAGTTTAAAAGGTTAAACTATTAATTTTATTAAAAAGTTAATCATTATTATGATGAAACTCATATTACATGGCACACTTTCTGATATCTTGGCATAGTTAAGTAATGTACTATTAAATATAATATGCAACAAATGACACTAAAGAGGCATGTTAAGTTACATTCTGGGTTCTTAAAATGGTCCAGTAATATGCTACTGATAGTGTACTTGACATGCAATAGCACCCAGGAAAGGCATGCTATGTTATAAACAAAGTCTAAAAAATATAGCTTTTTATATTTATAAATGTTACTATTGGAATGATATTAAATAATTAGAGTAACATTCACACTTTTACAAGTTAAGCCTGGATCACACATAACTGTCATTCTTTTAATGCAAGTTTATATGCCATATCTCCTTTAAAATATGACAGTTTGCTTTATATTAAACATCTCATACAAATAGTGCTTGCTGAATCATTAAATGTTATGTCTTTGATTGCAATAGCTTTTTAGTGGTTGGGATACTTTGAGATGTTTTTGCTAATTTTTTGGTGGTTTGGAGGGGTTTGAGGGATTGATGTGTGGTGTGGAGGTGGCTTGGATTCACTTGCAAGTGTTTTTAAGTGAGTCTATATCACAACGTCGAACTTACAAAAGTTCGATCATTGTAATATCGAACCCTACTGTCCGAAAGCACAGAACAGTGATTTTTTATTTTTTTCCCAGGGAAAAAATCACTGTTCCATGAAAGAAAGAAAAAACTTAACCTTAAACTGAAGTGGGGGGCTTCACCCCCTCACCCCCCACACCCCCTACTTTAAATATACCAAGTCCTAGATTGAACCACAGTGGAGGAAATAACAAAGCCCAGAAAATGGCCCACCGATTGTTTTCTTTGGGAAAAAATCGATGTGCTGTGGATTCGCTATTTTCCACTTTCGGACTTTAGGGTTCAATATTACAACATTCAAACTTGTTTTAGTTCAACGTTGTAATATATATACCCTTTTTAAGTGAATTGTAAGTGATGGACTGTTCATTTTCAAGCCTTTATCATGAAAACCAGCTTGAAACAACTTAGAGTCATGTGCACTTTTGTGATGCTGCGGGAGTTCTGAAAATTCTAAGAAATGTCCAGGTTACTTCTTCCTGTCTCAAAGTAAATAATCATAATATTTGGAGTCATATTTTAAGATATCAAAGAATACAAGTTAGATAATAAGCAAAAGACAGTGAATTGCATTCTAAACCGCCGTCAGTTATAACATAGTTCTGAATGCTTACTACTGATAGTATACTTGACATGCAGTAGCACCCTGGAAAGTTATACTATGTTACAAAGTATAAAAATATAGTTTCTTACATATATAAAAGTTATTATTGGAATGTTATCACATAATTACATTAACATTCACATTTTTATAAGTTAAACGTGGATCACCCTTAACTGTCATTCTTTTAATGCAAGTTTGTCTCCTTTAAAAAATGATGGTCTGCTGTATATTAAGCATCTCATATAAATAGTGCTTCTGAATCATTAAATTCTATTTCTTTAAATACAATAGCTTTTTAGTGGTTTGTAACATACTTTGAAATGTTTTTGTTGTTTTTTTAGTGGTTTAGAGGGGGTTTGGGAGATTGATGTATAATGTAGAGGTGACCTGGATTCACTCGTGAACGATTTTGTGTGAATTGTAGCTGATAAACTGTTCATTTGCAAGCCGTTGTCATCAGGACCAGCTTTAAGCAGCTTAGAGTCATGAGCACTTTTGTGATGATGTGGGACTTCTGAAAATTCTAAGAACTGTCCAGGTTACTTCTTCCTGTCCAAAAGTAAATAATCATAATGTTTTGAATTATATGCTAAGGTGTCAAAGAATACAAGTAAGATAATAACGAAAATACAGTGAATTGCATTCTAAACCACTGTCGGTTATTAAAAAGTTCTGAGTTCTTGCAGTTTACCAGAAGGATAGTTTATATACTACCCTATAGAATGACACTTTTGATTAAAAAAATTAGGATTGTGTTTCTCTTTTACTGTCTCTTTTTAATCATAACAAAACTTAATATCTCAGAACAATTTATTATGGAAAGTTTGAATCTTAAAAGGGAAGATTTTTGAGAAGTTTGTTCAGATACTATTAGACAGGAAAAACAGGACTGATTCGAACAGTTATACTAGATTAAAGAGTATCAAGTATATAAATGTAAATATAAATGTTCTATTATGTGACACTGTACACTAGCATTATAAGCTAAAATGTAAAACGTAAGAATATAGTAATAGCACAAGACATAGTATGCACACAGATATAGAAAGAAATCTGAATAAACAAATATGTATATAGTTAAAGAATATGAACAAATCTACAAGGGTGGGAGGTTGGCATACTGGTTAAGGCGCATAAAATCTTTAACGGACACAAAACGGAAAATCAAAAGTATTTTTATTTATTTATTAACTAAAAAGGTGTGCTAGTTAAGTAATACATTTCACCATAACCTGACTCAGAGGAACATGAAGTAATGCTTCTGATCTTTTATCTATTTATTTACTTAATTTATGTAGTGCTTAGATTTCCTCTATGACATGTAGAAAGCTTCCTTCAGAGTGCTGTTTCAGAAAACCACAGTGGCATGATTGCATAATACGCTGTCATTCTGTGCAAGGTGTTCCATATACCATGTATCTGTACTTGTCACTAACATCTTTCTTTATGCCACAGTAGGATTGTTATGGCACTTCACCTATCTTACAACCAGTCTTCCTTTGTTATCTTGATTTTACGACCTTTTGCTGTTATTAGCCTTGTCCCTTCTCTGCTAGTCTTCTGTGACCCATGTTGTCTATGTCATAAAACTGCTTCGATCCCAGTCACCAGATGTTCATACCCTTCCTCACAGTTTAAATGCAGTGCACCACACACCGCTGTGTAACTCATCCCCTGTCCTTGTCACTGCTAGCTGCCTTTCTACTTTAACCTTTCTGCTTTCCTTCTTCTCAGTACCCATCCTATGTGGCTTTGCTTCTCTGCCATCCACCTGCGTTACTCAAAAGTTGTTTCTGCACTTGACATCTCTGTATCCCCATATCTATAAATATCTTATCAAATTATTACCTGTATGATTCTTAGTCTGATAAAATGAGTTTTCTGAGCTCATGTTTATATCCCGTGTACCTCTGCTCTGTTTCACTACCTTAGTAGCAACATATCCACATGCATTTAACTACTCAACATATATATGTTCTGTTCTTTGTCATTTCCCCTTAGACAGCACTTCAGGAAAAAGCTTTGATTAACCTTGCAGCTCACATTTTCCTCCTTTAAATAAATTGGAATCTGACACAGACCACATAAAGCAAACTTGTTTCCATATTTCATGAAAATTGAAAAGGAAAAAAAGTCATGCTAATCATGTCAGAAAACCACTTTCTGTGATTTTATTGATTTCAGTGTATCTAATAAGAAATCATGCACACACAGTCATACCTTTTCTCTGTGTAAATATAGTAGTACAGAAAAGGCAGAGAACAGTTTTACCATTGCTTGTGATTTTATTGATTTCAGTATATCTTATGAGGTGAACTACACAAATACACACACACACACACACACATGTACTTTATCTGTGTAAATATTCTAGTTCTAACTACCATTTTCTGTGATTTCAGTATGTCTTAAGGACTCACTAGCACACACACACACACACACACACACACACACACACACACACACACACACACACACACACACACTTTCTCAAAAATGAATAATACCAATGCAGAAATGAGTAATAAAGGGCAGTAACTGTAATCTGGACTTGAACTGTTATAATACACATTCTGTTTCTTTTCAAATAGCTGTTCTCGGAGGATAGAAGGAATGAAATGGTTTACAAAGTTACAGTGCATGGAATTCCTGGCCCTGAACCATTTACTGTGTTTCCTGTCAGTGAGAAGACCACAGCAAAGCAACTCCTACAGCAAGTAAGTGTCCAAACACCCACACAAAGCAAGAGGTTAGTACCATTGCCTGTACTTCCTCTGCCCAACATGGCCATATATGACAGAAAAGTAATCTTTTTTATAACTCCCTCCCTCACACTTTGTTTCAAGGCCATTTTCATCCTTTGTATAGTTTATGAAGTTTATTGCATTATTAGATTGCCTTATGTAACTGTCAAATTATCACAATAGCATCATAATTGTTTCAACTGTATCTTAAAAAAATGGATTCCCAAAATGTGACTTAAGTGTTGTGTTGCAGTATCTGATATGATTGTTTTATGTGTAGAGGCATATTTATTTGACATGTAATAAAAGCTCTGTATTGGTTAGCTGTTTAAAAGGAGAGCAAATATTAAAGAATGTTTTTACTGGTGCTCTTGTAGAAAATTGATTATTTAATGGAAGTGGAAAAGAGACCTACATTTCCAGCATATTGTTGATTACCTCTTTCACAAGAGGTCTAGCTTTTTATTTATTTGGTAATTGGTATCTGTAGGTGGTTCCTGCTGGATTATTTGGTAATTGGTATCTGTAGATGATTCCAGGTGGAAGCCAGGCAAAAGTGTGATATAGTAGTGATTATTACTTGGAACTTCAAACACAAAAGAGGATTGTGAGTTTTATGCTAAGATCACAGATTTCAATATGTTGGATAAATCCAACTTTCTCAGAGGTAGTATACAGAAGTAGCACAGCCTTCCATGTTTGGGGCTAGAGGAGCAAATGCTTTTAAAGTGATAGAGGGTGTTTTGAATGTAGATTTCTCCTATGCAGATCAATTTTGTGATTACAGTTCTGAGTGTCAATCACTACTGCTTCACACTTCTGTCATAAAGCCATTCCGGTTGTCTGCTTGTTACTAGATGCTGCATATTCCATGAAAGTGAAAACAGGAATTGGTCTAGAAATATGGCTATAGCTTCCTATTTACATTGCAAATGTTTCTTTGAAACCATCATGTTCTCTTTTCCCCCTAATCAACACTACCTACAAAGAATAACTCTCAGTTCCACTCCCAGTGTGTCAGTTTTCAGGACCATAGACTGTGACAGCAGATAATAAGGATTGCTTTATTCAGCAGGCTTCTTATTTTCGCTGTTATTACTGCTTAATTGTCATTCTTCTGGTTCTTTGTCCGTAGTTAATCCATCATATGTTTGCCTTATGTACTCTTGAATTCTTGAATTCCTCCCTTAGCTTTCCTGTTTGGGAAATATGCCCCCACTTCTTTGGGGAAAAAAAACCTTCATCAGTCACACATCTCAGTCCTGTTGCCACTTACTGTTAGACTAAGTCCACTTGCTGTTGTGATTTCATTTCTCTTGGCTAATGCAGAACAGCACTCTTCGTCTGCACCAGAATATTGGTCTATACGAGGATTACTGAAAACCTTGGCTAGGAACCTTAATGTAGATTTAAATTTCTATTAGGTTTGGATTAGATGCTGTCAACATGGGTTGCTCAAAGGATAAAATGTCTCTTTGTTGAAATGTTTGCACTCAAAATGCCAAGCTAACAAGACAAAAAAAGAGAGAGAGAGAACAAAATCTCAGGTAAAGAGTGAATCTCAGATATTCTTCTTCTCCTTTAAAATGCTGTTTTGGAGGGGAAGAAGCCTTCCTGCACCACCAGAACTTATATGTACCAACTCCAAGATCATCATACCTCAGACAAAATGGGATATTCTGGGAGATGGCCATCTCAGACATTGTATAAGTCTGTTTTTTGGCCATTCAGTCTCTTGTGTTTTGGATCTTGCTGTAGCGGGTACAGGGTTACCAATAAAACAGCTGGCTTTGCTGCTGTGCAGATTGAAAGACTGTTGCATCTGTTTTCACAGCAAGTGATTTGATTTATGTTCCAGAACTGATGTTAGGGAGTTACTGCACCTCTGAAATGTTATCCTTCAGGAGAAGCATTAACCTAAGGTCCTATTTATCTGATTTGGTGATAGCTTTGAGAGAGGTTAAAAAACACCACTACCATCAGAAGACTTAGCCAACTATGTCCATTGAACTTAACCTGGTTAATAAATATATATAAAATAAAACAAAAAAATAGGCCCTTGGTACCCAGGTACAGAAAAATGACCAAGAAAATGTTCTCAGTCTGTTGATCAGATTACTACTAACCTTTATCGCTTGAATGGGATCAAACTACTCAAAAAACTAAATAAATACATATTCAGGAAATTAAGATCTCCCCAGTAGTTGTGGACCCCAAGGGGCACGTTATTCAGAATAGCTTTACTCATAAACCTATGACTTACCTTCCATTATCCTTCATTTGATTGAAATTGGGTGATTTTTCTTAATCTGTAAAGCATGTAAAAGTTTAGGAAGTGTTTCCACCTTCACTGTTACATCACTCTACTCTGATGTAAGGCTTGGTTTAACCAGTCTGTATTTTAGCTCTGGATCATAGGGATTATAGATTCACAATTTTAGGTATTATGTATATGTAGGTATCTTTATTAATAGGTATTTTGTTAGCAGCATAGCCTCATTGGTGAGAATATCTCTCAACTGTCCAGATTTTCATAGAATGTCCAGGTTATTTGCCTCATTTTTGGTCTGTTTCTGCTAAAGTTTGTGGTTTTCTGGCAAATTGCTAGGAAATCACCAAGGACTGAAATCAGAAAATAATGGCAGACATTTGAGTTTCAGACTTCATATCTTTCAGAAAATTCATGCTAATGCAAAATCTGTTATTCTATCAACTTTTAAGCTTGTAAGAACAATATTTAAAAAGTGTCCCTATTTTTGGGCCTTTGTCCCCCATAATTTGTAGCTTTGTCCAGATTTCTTGCTCTAAGAGGTAGAGAGGTATGTTGATGAGTAGTATACTGAATTTTAGTGAAGGCATAATATAACGTGGACAGCACAGTTGTTGGCATGTTTACCTTTGTTGCCTGACATCAGGGTTTGGTCTTAAAACCATAGCATTACTTCTGCAGGAGCCTCTTATCTCTCTAGTGGAATCTGCATGTCCTTTCGTACTGTGCATGGGTTTCACTGAGGTTTGGATTTTCCACCCTAAAATGGATAAAACAAATAACAACAATGAATGAATGAATGAATAAAATTATAAGTTAATATGCCTTTTTGTGTCTGAGTTGTAAGATAGCAGTATAAGGATATGATCTGGTTTGCATTCAAAATGATAGGAGAGTTCCCACAGACAGGGTCAGCTTTAATGGCATCATTAAAAAATACATATTTCATGTACAATCTCCACTCTACACTGACATTATGAAACAATCACATTGTACACTATCCCTCCTGTTTTTTTTTTTTTTTTTTTATTTGGTACCTTGATAGCAACAACTGTTCTAAAGTATAATCGACATAAAAAAGGGAAAAACATGTGGAGAAGGACCAACTGTATATGCATATATGCTTGCTGCATTTCACAGATGTGCTTTTTTGTTGTACTTTTGCTCTTTTTTTAGGTTGATTGGTTTGTTCATTTTTCATTACATTGTACTGCATTATTCTAGACTTGTCAGTGGTGTAAGTATCTCTTAGTGGGATTTGCTTATTCAAGATACAAATAATCATAATGAAATCATCAAATGGAACATTTATTTGCACACCCAGATTATCACTCTGGAACAGAGCACTAGATACTAGCAATTAACTGTTATTAAAGATGAACCAGCATTCCTGCACCCCCCCCCCCCGATGTAGGAGATTTTTCCTTAAACTCCAATCTCTGCATATACTAATCTCAAGACTACACAAACTGAAAAAGTTTCTTCATCTCCCACAACCATGTTTTCTTGTACCAAATTCATAAAAGCAATAATACATTTGTTTAGGACAAATGGACAACTTCTTCCTTCCACTCCATCTCTTCTTGCTGAGAAAAAAACTTAAATGCCTAATAAAGGGCAATGTTTAAGTTTTCCATTCTTGAAAAACTTTGTCAGTCTTGTAGAGAAAACAAAGGTTATGATGAAGATCTACATTCCATTTAAATAATCTAGGCATTTTAGTCCTTATACTCATTAAATACAAAAGACAAATCCCCCAAGGTAAGAGAGGGCAAATCCTACACATTTTTGAAATTATATATGCCAGCACCACAATTGGACAAACATGGGTCTCCTTCTGTAGGCCACCATTTCAGAAAGTCAAACCTGATATGGTTGAGACTATAAGATTGACTTTCCAAGAATTTGATGTTTCCTACAGAGATCGCAGTACACTGAGGATCAGGGGATTTACCTTTTCCCTGCTGTTGTGAGCTCTCAGAGTTGGTATATATAATTAGCAGGGGGTGTGGTGGTAGATTTTTTGCCCTGAATTGGATAAAACATGTAACATAAAAATGAATGAGTAAAATTATAAGTTAATATGTCTGTTATGTCTGAGTTATAAGATGTCAGTATAAGGATTTGATATAGTTTACAGTGGGTTTTGTTTTTAGTTTTTGGTGTTACAGAACATAGATCATATCGTCTCAATGTTCAAGGTTCTATAATGATATTATAATAGAAACCCAGAAAAACAAAGGGAAAAAACATTCCCCACTTTTCACTTCCTGTACAGAGATAATCGCACTCTTTGTGATTTTCTACACACAGCAGCTGTCAGACAGTACAAAAGTGTTGTTTCAGTTGAAGAGGTGAAAGCTGTCCCACTTAGTATTTAACTAGTAAGTTAGTTGTGTATCTCGTTAACACCTCTGAACTGTTGAATGTTATGCTTCTACTTTTATTTTCTGAGAAATTAGGTTAAGTAGCACGATGCAAACAAATGTAAATATCTTGTGAACAGTAACATCTATGAAAGTGATGCAAACAGCAATGTTATCAGTAGGTCTTATTTACAGTGATAATAGCCAGTATATTCTCAGTCTTACCATAGGTACTATAATATATAATGCATACTATATATACTATAATGCAAACCAAGATTTTTATTTTTCTGTAAAGTTTCATAAAACAGCTTTTTACATCTTGAAAACCGTACAAACCTAGGTATATAGTATTACAGTGCTTTGGTTCATACAATCTTGATCTTTCACATAACAGCAAGAAATTTCTTTATGGTATCTTATTTATGTAACTGTTTGCATAAATGTGGAAATGGTGCTTGTTTTGTACAATTAGCAAAATTTGCTGAATATCTTTCAAGATTTATAGTTTCCATTGCAAATATCAATGACTGCTTTCTTCAG